>NW_023397053.1:0-70966 GCF_011125445.2 Fundulus heteroclitus | reverse complement strand
AGGATCATCGTGATGGTGGCCACAGCTCTCCCACAGACACCGCTACCTTACAGCTGGATGCACAACAACTCCTCCAGGTCCAACACCCCCCCCCCTCCACTCAAACAAAGTACACCAACTTCCCACCAACCTTGCAGGAGTGATGCAACGTAACCCCGCCTTCCTCAACGATTTGCACTTGAAAGTCAACACGAGACAAGTTTCTCCTACCTGAGTCAGAATCTTTCTGGTCTCCATTTGCTCCGGCGGTGAAGGGCAGCTTCCTTTTAGGGGCCTTTTCTTTCATGTCTTTGACCCCATCACTGCGATCCAATTTGGGAGTTTTATTCGTCAACACTTTATCCTGCAAAAAAGGGAGAAAAGGGAAATTACAGACACTGCTTTGAACAGCACAGTGCACACACGGCACAGATGAGGTAAAGGAAATGTGATTGCAATTCCTACATGACCGTTAAAGAGTAAAACCTAAAATAGACCACAGCCATCTGTAGGTTTCTGCAGTCCACTTGACTTCAGTGCCCTGACTTTTCCAACCTCTGTGGGGGTTTTTAAAGCATTTTTCCATGGAGTTCTTTCCTAGATTACCTCGCCGCAGTCACAGAGAAACGCGGGGATAAGAGGCCGAGCTGACGCCTGCTCCGCTCTGTGGCCTAAAGGCTGCTGGAAACAATCACCAAACTTATCTGCCATCTGCAGATGTAGATACTTCTAAAGCCGTGTCATTGCTCTGTTGTGATCAAATGCTTTTCCTGACAAGGTTTTTACCCATTGGGATAAAAAAAAAAAAGAAAATAGGGAGGATTTGGAAAATTGTTAACTTTCTCTTCCTGCAGTG
Source organism: Fundulus heteroclitus (assembly GCF_011125445.2). NCBI lineage: Eukaryota > Metazoa > Chordata > Actinopteri > Cyprinodontiformes > Fundulidae > Fundulus > Fundulus heteroclitus. The sequence continues at coordinate 70,131 of NW_023397053.1, read as the reverse complement.
CTGTTACATTCCTACTGAACAGTTATAATGAAGCAGCTATGGTGCAAAGCGAAGTAAAAGGGTTCAATTTAAAGTTGATTAGTAGAAATGTTTTCGTAGTTTATATTCAAAACAACAGGCTGGCTCCTGGTGAAGTGAAAGAGGATGTGCCCAACAAGCACAAACGCACTAAATTAAACCCTAGCTTACAACTTTTCATTTTCTTTCCAACTTAAAAACACCAAGTCTGCATATTTTCTCTAAGCAGTAACTTGCATTAAATGTAGTTATGTGTCATATAAATGATAGTGGTAGCAGGCAGCCAGTGCTGCACGAGGAAATCAGAGGCAGGACGAGGCCGGGGTCGGATCTATCGCTGACATGGCTTCCACTCTGACAGGAAGCTAGCCACAACGTTGCAGCACACCGCTCACACCAGCGACATAGGCGTCACTAACCGCATCACAACATCACCTGGTTGTGTGAAAGCACATCCTGATGCGTGCAGAGCCTCTGTTTTTTTTTTTTTAGTTTCTGAAGGCTAACAGCGGCAGCGTATGTCAGGATTTGCTTTTAGGCAGAGAGGTAGAAGCTACGGCTGCTTTCTGTTAAATGCCACAAGATTAGCTACAGCACTAGCATTTGCCAATCATTGTGAGTTTTGATGGGTGGTATTTCACTTACCATTTAAAACTATTGATGCCTGATAACGTCTGGTTTCTTTATGAGAAATGCATCTTTATTAAAAACAGTTCAATTTAAGCACAAAACAATAGCAGACTGGTTAAAAAATAAATCATACCATAAAAAATAGCATTTTAGTTTGTAAATATGTTTATAAGTGCAAATAGCAAACTAGAATTCTCAAAATTAAATTATATGCTGTGCATTTTGCCTTTTTGTTGTAATTTTTTCTTAACGTTTAGTTTTTACATCTCTTGAGAGCTTGTTTACAACATCCTCACAGTCATAATAGACTAATTAGAGCCAATATATGATTGGATTTCATATTTCCAGGGCCATGCAGCTACACATTGCAAGCCAAGCATGTAATGGTCCAGCTGGATGATCTCTACCTGCCCATGATGCAAACCATATGTATATGTTTAGAAGCCAAGGTGCTCAGGAAATTGTAATGATGAAAATGAAACCCGTCAAAATAACGCCGGTTGATTGTAATCAATGTTGTTGTCTCGATGTTTAGCAACAGAACCGTAATGACATGTTTTTCCTGATGTCGAGCAGTCCTACCACAAAAATCTTTAAATTTAAATTCAGTTCTAACACCAAAGCTCGTGGCTCCTGCCTGCTCCGGCAGACTGAATGGGCCGACCCATCAGAACACCCTGAACTATTTCAGAGGGGTGGTGCCTCACCAGCTTTTGTTTTTAAAGGAAACACACAAATGTGCAGAAGCAATTAGCACTTTCCAGGCTGCGTCCTAGGAAGTTTAAATGACCTTTTAATCACAGAGTCTCGTTTAATGTACCCTTTACTGACACGTTTGGGGAAAACAGAACCTGCAAGAGCAACCTGGTAACAAATATATTCATGTGAGAAAACATTAAGAATCTCCTGGTCCTTTTTCACAACTGTATTATTATCATTATTATTATTATTATAGAAAAATTAGGACATCTTGTGATATATGTCCATTATTTTTATTTGCCATATTTCATAAAAATAAGTCTGCTCATTTCACATTACCAGAAAAACATTAAAGGAAATGAATTCATTAGGAAATAAACATAGGATAAGCCCTTCACTAAAAGGGAAATATACAAGTCTGCCTTTGACAAACAAGCAAAATTGTGACAAAGCGTGAAAACATCTGGAGATATTTTGCTACATGGTGGAGCGGCGGAGAGATTTAGGAATGAGATGAAGACCAGAGAGCAGACCGGGTGTCATGCAGGCTCTTTCAACTCAGCTTCATTTCCTGTCATACCTCCTCTTCTCATTCATCTTTATCCCAGGGTGGATTTTTTGTTGTGTGTCAACTCCTGACGCCCCTCCCACCGTCCTGCCCTGCCCCAGTCATAAGACCATGACGTCATGGTACAGTAGAGACAAACACTGTCTGCTACAGTCAACTAATCTCTGTCTACACTCTGGTACACTGAGGCTTCTGCAACCAGGACGCACAATATAAGCAAAAGCACGCTAAATATATCTGAGAGCTACGTGCCATCTAGCAGAGCACGCAGACAGACTATAAAAACAGTTCTTTAAAGGAGAGAGAGAAAAAAACAGACATTTTTGTTCAATTAAATCTTAAAGCTTTGACAAGAGGACTTCCTTAAATCTTTTTCTTCCACATTACAGCCTATTTGTTGGTCTCTCAGCGGCGACTGCTCTTTTAATCTCCCGATGTTTGTACCCACCCCCTTGCACCTCTCCCCTCCCTCCCTCCTTCCTTTCCTCCGTGGCAGAGTCTGATGCAATCCTTTGCAGAGGGCTGTAAATCCACGCCTGGATAAGCGCTGCCTCCCTTTGCCAGTCGGTGTCGGCAGGTTGACTGTTGATGTAAACCGTGACCGCCGTCACGCTGCGCGAAACATTTTGATGATCGGTGGGGTATAGCTCTACCCACGTCCAATTAAAGCGGGATGCTATCCTCATTCCGGCTCACATTAAACAGTAAAAGTGTCTGGTGTGGCAGAATTCAAAGTGTGCGTCTGAAATCTGCCCCCGTTTTTCTATGAATTAGCCAGCATGAAAAAGGACGTTGCGTAACTGCGCTACTGTGGGGACGTGGAAAAGTTAAGAATTAAGTAACAAGCGCCGAGGTTGAAATGCGGCTGGTGTTACAAACGTTACGTAGGACTTTTGAAAGCGTTTGTTCATGCATCACCTGGCAGATTAAAATGCAGATCTAACAGATAAGATCGAGCTTACAAGCGGATTAGGAGTAAATAGACAGTCCAGCCTGACACGCAGGGTTAGATTTTACTTTAAGCTGCTGCGTGTCCAAATTACTTTTTAGATGTCTGTTTCCACTATATCACTACATCCACGTGCTTTTAGAGACCATTCCAATGAGGACCTGTGATTTCATGTTTTAAAACAATAGCTGATTATTGCTGAATGTGCCTTGATACCAGTGTAGAAAAAAACTAAGCAGATTCAACCCTGATTGGAGAATAAAAACGAAAGAAAGAAATTCTCGCTCCAATCTCCTTCTTTGAGCGACTAGCCCTCCGTTTTGTTCTCATGCGGTAGGTTCTGCTTTCTTGGACAACAAGCCACAGTTATTTTTGGATTAGGCTGTCTCAGTGCTTTCTGTCTGCTTATGCAATATCCCAGGCGGACCTTTTAACACAAGCATGGAGTCTTAAAAACAAACTGATTGGCAGATCCGATCCACAACAGTGCTTGTCTACCCAAGTAGGTACAGGGTGTGAAAAGCAACAGAGACCAGGACGACATCCTGTGTCCACGGCCAAATAACCGAGGGAGAATTTAGATTCAGATGAAAACAGTGAAGGTTCATTTAAATTTGGTCAACCACAGTCAACGGGCCGTCTCCTCTCTCTGCTGGTGGGAAGTTGAGGCCGTTTTGCATGTGTTTGGTGGCCTGACATTGCCATCAATACGTGTAAAAACCCTGCTGATGTCTTTATACGGCACTTCACAGATTAAAACTGTGCATAGGGAGACAAAACAGGGGTTATTCTGGGATATTCCTGTATGCAGCAAAGTAATATCCAAGTTGGGTTTAAAGAGTAAATATTTATTCGGCGGGCCTTCTTCTGACCAATCCGTTACGAATAAAACGTCACACTTACGCGCAAAGGAGAAACAAAAAAAAGATCCAATAAAGGTTTCCATACCCTTCTCCCACCCTGCTTCTCCACCATGTCGTTGCTGAGTGGGAAGTGGTCCAGCTGGGGGGTTTTAGAACCCCCACCCTTGGGCATCGTTCAGATCTCCCCACGCCAAGCTTCATTCACGCTGCCATTGCGTCGTCGTCGACCGTCTGTGAAAAAGGACGGGAACAAAAGGAAAGGTTAGCGCCTGGCTGCGACTTGACTAGTGAGTGTTCTCACGACGGCAGACATCGTTGCCATCGGGAGGATTTACAAGTAGGAAACGGTGAAGGTGGACGGCACCAGGAAAAGCTACAGAAGCGCTGAACGGCAAACATAAACAAGAGTTTCTGTACATCTCAGGAAGTTAAATTTAAGAGTTTATGACGACATTTTCCACTCAAGCCACAGGAATGACTAAAACAATGAGTTATTTTGATAATCTGTTCAGTTAACTAAAGCTCACCTTTTTGTTTTGTTAGCTCTGGCATGAGTCTCTCATATCTAGGTGACCAAATGTTTTTTTTTTACCCTTAACGTTTACTGACAACATATTTAGGTTAGCTAGTAAAACCCCTGCTCCAAAGCTGGACCATGTTAAATAAAACTGTCCCACATGTGGAAAACACAACAAGAGCGTTTAGAGTAGCATTATCAAAACAAACTAGAATAAACCCGTCTCAGGAGCAGAACCCGCGGGTTCACAGAGAAAGGTGAACGTCCGGGCCGTGTAGCTTTAGCACCGCGTATAAAACCAGAATTTATCACCAGGCGGCACATTTATCAGAACAAAACAAAACACTAGGATACAATAATATCTATTGTAAAGGTAATGCATGAAGAAATCTAAAAGTTAATTTTTTTTTTGACTTTATAGAAACGTGCAGGATTATATATCTCACACATTTTTTTGTAAACAAGACACGGCAATGCAAAATGAAAGGCTTAATCAACCGAAATGCTGCTATGACAACTGGGCAGGCCATGTGGCACGCAGTGTAACCCCGTGTTTTTTTTTTTTGGATCCGAAGGCAAACTCAAGACAGCTAAGGAATGTCTCCAGAAACATGACAGGCATGTCTAAACAAAAAAGCCAAACAGCCACTTACAGCCACAGCAAGCCAACCGTTGTAATTGTGGGCTTTAGCGTGTACCAGTTAACAACATACCTACCATTTTCACTGAACAACGTAGAGACCACATCAACAGCACCAACAACTCGACCTGCTACGGCCAGCTGAGGTTTATGGAGGCAGTTTTCCAAACACACTGATATATCTCGGTTAGCAGCATCTTCTCTGTTAGCAGCAGTAGTGGCAAAACAAGGGAAATTTGCCTTTTTTGTTTTAATCTACCTCCTTCCTGCATGGCCCCTCTGCTTCACAGGACCATGAATTACTCATTTGCTAGCTCTCTAAATTCTCCTCTCCATAATGCATTTTGGTCTCTGCGTCAAAGTGTAATCGTCTCTGTGACTGAGCGGGCGAGACCATGGCAGCCTTTATTTTTCCTCCACTCTGAGACACCAGCACTATCATCCCTGGCGCCACCTCCGTACATATCCCTCCCTTCCCCCACCCTGTTCCCTGCTTTATCCTATTGAAGGAACGCTATTTATATCCTTCCAGTCAAATCAGTCACTTCAAAAAGAGTCAGCAAGCCAACCGTATCGGCTCGGGTGGACGACGGAGTGGCAGCGTTTACTGCTGCGTGGAGAGAGAGAGAGAGAGAGAGAGAGAGAGAGGCAGCCAACCCCAGACCCCCTTCCTCTGCTCTGTGCTCCATTGTTACTCCCACCGGGTTACGGGTAGGCGATCCACTTTAGAAACACCCACATCTCGCCACGGCAAACAAAGTGGCAGGAAGGTCGTCTACTCTGAGAAATAAACAAACCTCGCAGCGACACAGACGCACACCTCAATCTAGGTCAGCTGGGCTCCCAGAACAATAACGCGCGCTATTTTTGGGACTACTATGATTGATGGTTGTAGCGGCGGAGCGTTTCGCTGATTTGCGAAACACAAGAAAACGATGTTTGCGAGCAGGCGGTCAACACGAAGACGCGCAGCGAGAGAACCCAGTTCAAAAAAAAAAAAAACCCACAGGCGTCGCTTCCTTTGTAACTCTATCCCAGGCAAGACTCACTAAATATCTGCTGACGCCGTGTGTCTCTGCGTGCGCTGGCTGTTCTGAAGCCGGTTTCCCCCCCACATGTAACGGCCCTCTGGACACGCGTCAGGCCCGACATTTGAGAAAGCAAGACTTTTCTGTCGCTTAACGGTGTTTTTAATTTGTCAAACTGGTATATTTTTAGCTCTTCAACTATAAAAACGCAGAAAAAAGAAAGAAAAACTACAGTAAATGTGCTTTTCTTTGTCTTACAGTGACTGTTTCTGCGTATGCAGACCAAGCAGGGCAACGCCGACACCAAAACAGTTTGGGTCTGAATCTTACTTTCACAAAGCGAAAGTATCGCTGTCGTGTCACCGTATTAGGTTTAATCCAAGCCTTTTTGATCGCAGTAGATAGATTATATGTAGTAGTTATTATCTTGTAAACCTCAGCAAAAACTGCTACCAAAAAAAAAAGGCAAGGCAAGTTTATTTATGAGGCACTTTTCAGAAGAAAGATGATTCAAAGTGCTTTACATGAACAGGAAAACAACACAGAGGGAAATGTTACCTAGGAAAAGAAAAACAAAGGAATAAGATAACTAATTCCTTGACTAGATTCCTTTTATACATTAACAAACACACAAAAAGCATAAATCACAGTACTTATTTCTATTCATAATAAAAAAAATAGACTAGTTAAATCCTTAGGGGTTTCTGATCTAACGTAATTTTGTCCAAGTTTGCTAAAAGCTACAACTAGAATAATGTTTTATGTTTCATTGCAACGAATAAGTTAAGTCAATTCTTGACTGGACCTCTTTAGTTTTACTGGAACATGTTACATTACTGATGTTTAAAGCTTAATTGTTTGTATTCGTACGTTGACAAAATCTTTAAAGCTACAACTTAAGGTCTCTGATCTGACTTTTCTTAAACTACAGCTAAAATAGGAGTAAAGGAAGAAAGCACAGTAAAATGGTTGATATCATAGAAACAACTAAATAAGTTACAAACGATGTATAGCAATAAAGGAGTAGCGACCAGTCTAGAAGGGAAAACTAAACATTTAAATGACAGAAAGAAACTTTATGTATAAGCTTTAAATGAGATAACAAGAGTTAATAAATATGTTATTTATTGGAACAGCCCAAAAACACGACTGTTAGTTTAATGTTCTCTCTAAATTGCCGTCAGGTGTGAGTTGTTGGTCCTGTGTGTCTGTGTTGCCCTGTGATGGAGTGGCCACCGGTCCAGGGTGTACCCCGTCTCTGGCCTCTCTCTGGAGGGATACCAGCAGGGATAAGCGGGTATAGACAATAGATGGGAGGATTTACTGCTGCACGGCTACAGCGACAGCTCCTAAAGCTCATCCGACGTCAACAGGACAAGACTGCATGCATGACATGGGCCATATTATTAGAGACGCTAACAAGCAGAAGGGAGTCCTGCGAGGTGAGCTAGAAAGACAACCTCTTACACAGAAGAGCCAGACCAGCCAGTTCTGCTTTATCTCTCTACTACCACTGAACAGTCACTTTCATTATGCATCCTGCTCCTTTCTCTCTACACCTTCTCTACCCTCAGTGCCACTCCCTCTGCGGTCAGACAGAGGCCAACACTTCAGCATATTGCAGCATACTCTGTGTACGCCAACAGATGCACTGGCACACACCACAGGCTGGCATTACAGTTCACGGCGCGGGTGTCCATGTGGAATTAGTTCATAACTTAATGTGAAACACGAACGCTGTTTACTGAAAGAGCCTTTCAGAAGGAAAACTATCCATCTGAAGACCAGGAAATATCACTTTCCCCATGTTGAAAAAAACAACAACAAAATGTGTGGTGCCATCAAAATCATGTCAGGGAACAAAAAGGTCTGATTTTTGGATTCCTTCTACCTCCACCATGAAGCTGACCAGCTTTAACTATTGCTGTCGTCAGTCGTTGCTGCTCTAAACATCCCCGAGCTCGCTTGGAGGAAGTCCTTCGCTCGTGTTAGCCTTTTTCTGAAACTACTGTGGAGTAATTTCCCATTCTCCCCTCAGCATCAGGAAACTCCCGGCGACTCTGAATTCCTCCGGAGCAGCAGGGTGCTGCTCGCTTGCCCAATAACCAGAGCTGCTACTGGCGGCTAGACTTGATCAGTAGCTTAACTCTTGTTGCAACTTGAAGAAAACTGTTGCACAGCTGCAAAGGGAACAAAGTCTATAAACACAAGCTCATGTGTTTGGGACTATAAAAAAATTAACTAAACTTAATTATGCCTTTATTTGTACGGAATAGGGAGGATTTTGGCTAATCAGGAACAGGGCTGTCCCAACAAATTCAAAGAGGAGAGAAATAGAAACAAATAGTCAACTATTTGTTTCTATTTCTCTCCTCTTTGAATTTAAATATGATCTAAATATGATCTATTAGGCTCTTGCCCACACACTTTTGATAAGCAAGCATTTCTGAAAGTGCAACCCATAAATACACAATGCTATCGACGTAACACACAATTCAACCATTTCAGATTTCTGTTACGAAAATGGGGGAAGCCCGTGTCCCACGGGTAAAAAAGCTGAGGACCAATTTTTTACAGCGGCAATCATGATGTAGCAAAAACAAAATCGGCCGTGACACACTGCTGATTAATTACGAGGGAGGCAAAGATGAGAGCACACATCCAAACTGAGTCCCAAGAAGGAGAGGAGGTACAGGTGCAGAGATGAAAATCTCTTGTTTGGGCCAACCCAAAGCCACTCCTAGTTCACAACACTCACTCATTGTGCACACACACACACACACACACACACAAACACACCTCAAAATTTCCACACTGACAGCTGAACAACACAGCAGCTGCAAACAGGGAAGGGCATGTTTGTCTGTCAGCCACGGCTCGGGTTTTCGTGCACGTACCAACCAAGCCGCCTGCCTATTGCACAATCAGATACGTCTCGGCAAAGCGAGCTCGCTGACAAACCGGACGATATATCTGGGTGGAAATGGTCACAGCGGTGTTATGCAGGCCAAATGTCATAATCAACGCCACTTGTCTGAAGTACCTACCCACTAACCATTATAATTAAAGACTTTTAAACTCTTTTTTTTAAATCAAGCAGTATACATTTAATGCATAATATCCTGGTGTTAGCGTTATGCCTAAAGCTGGTGTTTACCCTACAGTCTATTGACAGGCTGTGTTGGAGGACAGTCTATAGAGGGAGAGCAGCAGCAGCAGCTAGCTCTCCTGTTTAGTGTGCAAATAAAGCCAACCTGGCTCAGCTGCTGTAACCTGGCAACCGCAGCCCAGCTTGGCTGCTCAGACCTTGACCTCGGCCCATTCACGTTATTATCAAGCCGCGTAAAGATGAAGAGACCGACATCAATGTGCACACAGCACAGATGCTTTAGTCCCGAAAAAATGTGAGAAACGTTAAAATGAACAGAGAATGGAGGCCGTATTTAAGAGCTACGACAATCGACACGCCAAGGTTAACTTTCTCTCTCTCGCTTTTATTTTTATGCATGTTAGAAAAGTTTCAATATGCACTAAACTCTGCTGTTAACTAGGATGTACTCCCCGAAAAATAAGTGAATAAAAAGGATAATCTCCCATATATTCTGCCACTAAATAAAGGCTCAGATATTTATACAGGCGTAGGGGACAGTAGGTGCACGCGGTTATCTGAATCTGAAATATATTTGCCATGTGAGTGAGTGGGAGTGGTCCTATTATCTGTCAGACTCTTGGAGTGGAGAGAGCCCGAGAGCAACCGAGGAGCGAGATGTGGGGAGGAATTCAATCACTTGTTCTGATTTTCTATTCTAAGCACGTCCACTTTTCCTTACACCTCTTTCCTCCATCCAATAACAGCTCAGGGCTTGCTGCCTGCCTGCCAGTCTGGTAAATCATGCTGTCTTTGCCAGTGACCTCGCTAAGATAGTGGCAGGTCTGTATATATATGCAGCTCGGCTGCAGGAAAGGCCAGAGACAATCTAGTGCTTCTTGGCGCTTTCCTCTCCAATCCCTGGGCTTCATTGGCGCTGTGACTCATTCTCATTTCTTCCCTCTCGCCTCTCTGAGTACTTCTTTCTCATCTGCCTTTCCCTCTATTTTCAACATCTCTCTCTCCTCTCTCGCAGGCAAAAGCCTGACATTGCCACAGCAACGTGTGAGGACACACACATGCACATACAAAGAAAGCCTGTTGCCTAGCAACTAAAGGATGAGACAGATGCAGGCCTATATGAGAGGCTGGCGAGAAAGCTGTGTACAGAAAGAGAGCGAGCCTATTGACCTATTAACAAACATCTCCAACACTGTAAGGAGGCCTCCAGAAAGTCGTTTCTTTACAACGTATGTCGGTGCTACGTAGAAGAGCTAGCATTCAAGACGATGCGCAGCTTTAAGATGTCTGTAGCTACGTTTACATGGACAAAAGTAATGGGAATAAAGGGCCGATCGGAATAAAAATGCGTCATGTAAACAAGCTAATCGGAATATTGTGATCGGATTAAGTATTACGAATCAGAGGGGTGGTTCATGACAATTGATAATCCATGTAAACGCTTGTCAGGATCAAGTTATTCCATATGCGGCAAACTGACCCAAGTGTGCCTGACGTGGTCGTGACGTTTTTCCGCATGGTTGAGTTGTGGGAATGGGTCGGAAAGCAAAACTGTCGGTGCTCCCGATACAACCTTTTTATTCCAAAGATTAAAAGAGCTCAAAATTGTTGTTTATTCAGTAACGACTCAGCCTAATTAAAACCTTGTGCGAGTCCATCCTGAGTGATCGGAAGACAAACTGTTTATCGTTTTCTGTTGTTTAGCAAAGACGGAAGTACTTCTGTGTGTTGTTTTAGGGGAATTTGATAGCTGTGCATGTCAGAGTGGTTCTATTCTGAATAAAGCCTGGTGCATGTACACACACATTATGATCAATCGATTGTGTGCCCATTTAAATAGTACAATCTGATATTGTTTTTTTTGTTTTTTAACCTGAATATATTTCAATCAGATCGTGAAGTATTGTGCACTTAAACATAGCTTTTGAAAAGCCCCAAAACAACTGTTTACTCCTTAGATTCACACTGTGGTCCATTTCTCGGGCTTTACTTTCATGTGAGAGGAAAACCGTTGCAAGGATTACTACAACAAAGTCAACCACTAAATGCACCTCCTAATAGGGTTGGCTGAACTCACATAATACGGATCTGTAGGGATTTTAGTTATTGGCATGAAAAACAATGCTTGCATGCAAATACAAGGCAACTAAATGCTTATTCACATGTGGCTTTATCCTTTAGCTGGGTACACACTAAGCAGTTCATCAAGTTCAGATATCAAGACAAAAAAAAGATACTGTGCCGGTCAGGCCTGAGCATTATATCACAAATACTCAAATCCATTCTTTGCAACACAACTTGCTTGTACATGTTAGGAACCCTTTTTAGGTCTGCCTTAGTTCCTTCTGGCAAAGATTCAATAAGGTGTCAAAAAAACATTCCACAGAGATCTCATTGAGCTCATTGTCACTTTCAGGAAACCAGTCTGAGACGATATTAGCTTTGCGACATTAGGTGGGTACTCTGTGGCTATACAGGGATGGGCATGGCCAGCTAACAAAGCTCATGCAGGCTTTGGTGTTTAAACAACACGCAGTTGGTAGTGTTGTTTAAAAACCAAAGTAGTAAGTAGTGTTGCACCGATATCAATACCAGTATTGGTCGGCGCCCCAATCCAGCACTAAAATGTTGTCATCGGTATCGGCGAGTACCAACAAATAGGCATCGATACCATTTTGATGTTTGTATGTCACTTGAACGCAGCCGACTAGTATTATACATGTTATATAAGTTCATGAAAGTTGCACTATTTTTCAACTATTATTCAATTATTAATGTCATTTTACAGTCTTACTGTTGCACTACTATTATACATGTTATAATTTCACGAATGTTGCACTATTTTGGCCTTTGAGAGCCAAAAGTTTATTCAACTATTGTCACCCATTCCAGGAAGGCAATAAAAAGTTGTACTACCCTAAGTAGTATGCAGTTCTTCATATATACACACACACACACATCAATTTCAAACAGTATCGGTATCGGCCAATACTGCACAGCCAGGTATCAGGAACAAAAAATGGCATTGGCGCAACACTAGTCATAAGCGGCTTAAAGTGCGGCAAGAAATTCTACCTAAAACTATTACACCAAAACCCGTTCTGTTGAAACAAGTCTGGATTTATCCAATTCTGACTCGACCACCTGAATGCCGCGGTTCAAACCGAGGTTCTGCAGATGTTGGTCCGATTTTATTATTCTCCAGTTTTCAACATCATTCTTGAACTGTAGCGTCAGTTTGCTGTTCTGAGCCAACAGGAGTGGCAACCAGTGTGGTAATCTACTGCTGTAGCACTTCACCTCCAGGTTTAACGTGTTGAACATTCAGGTATGGAGTCTTGGTTGTATGGAGAGGTTTGCTACTGTTGCCTCTGACATTATCGAGGCATTTCTGTCCACACAACTGCCACTGATGCTGTGTAATTACTCCATTTTAACGTCACGTTTCAACCTTAGCTCCAAATGATCTCAACGCAACACCATATTTTGTTCTTTGAAAGTATGCTCCAAATTGTTTTATTATGTGTAAAGTGACAGACTCTTCTACCCCACGTGAAATCGCGTTTTTAAAAAACTCCCCATATGTAAAAATATCAGAAAGATGAGAGTAGGAACGGAAGCAATGTTTCGCAAAAACAATATCAAACAACAAGTCAGTTTAGTTAATTTGTGTGAGAACGCTTTAGATCTGAAGACAGATGTGGATCACAAAACAAATGGCATGCAAGGCTTGCTCATCAGTGGTGGGTGCACCACAGAGCAACGACAAATCTGTTCAACCCCAGGAGATTTAAACATGTCGAAGGAAGCCAGCTTCCAAAGATTTGCAATTTATTCAATGAAGAGGGAGCAGCATACTCAAACGCTGTTCTTTTATAACTCAGTTCAGACCTAAATAACAAACAGGGTGCTGCTTATTGGTCTTTTATCTGAATAAATAAATAGTCAGTAACTTTAAGGGATGGTTTAACAAGAGGGTCTCTGGGGAAATATTATGTTAAGGTAATTCACTGCTCTTTAAGTGCAATAAATGCATTTTACCACTACTTAATGTGTGGTCATTTTAAATAATCATGATTATGATTCTCTTGCCATTGTCAGGCACCCCTACCTGCCACTTACTGGATCTTTTCTCTTTTTCGGGCCGTCTCTATCAACCTGAGAGATTGGTGCGCATGAAAATCCCAGCAAATCAGCAGAAGCAGCCACGCCATGTTCAAAATCACTTAAAACTCCTTTCCTCTCCATTTTGAAGCTCGGTTAAGGCTTTAACAGGTAGTCTGTACTATGTCTTGATGCCTTAATTGCTTAACATGGAAATGAGCATGTTCATTTAAACAAGCATCCAGTGTGTATTTTCTCTGTGTCCGCAGCATAAATATTACAGCATATTGTTTGGATTTGGCCGTTATATTTCAAATGGCAGGAATTCATGCTTTTCATACTAATAATATTCAGCAGAAACCCACGCCTCACACAGATGAGTGGGTCCAACATGTTAAAGGTAGCAGAGTTTAGTAACATGTATTTATCACATCTAATACTGTCCTAGATTATTATCACGTATCATTAATAATATTATCCCCATTGCACCATTCTGTAATATTATGGAGCCCTAGTGCCAAGGTACATTTATGAAAAAAAAAAAATGTGTGTTACACGAGGGATGTATAAAGACAACATGGGGCAGAGATACAGATAAAGCAAGAAAAAAAGTCATGTTAATGTTTAAAACCGTAGAAGAGGAAAAGAAAATCGAGATCCAAGTAAAAATGCCGGTTTCATTAGCTAACAGAGCAAGTTGCATCACACACCATGGCGCACCCTGCGTCGCCGCCATATTGGCTGGGTCTTTTCTACTCTATGCTGACACAGGAGCCGATGGGAGTAAAGACAGACGGAGCAATTTTGCCCGTATTTTATGCAGTTTAGTTACAAGTTGCGATAAGTGTTGAAAGTAGATTAGGCGGTGCAGATCACCATTTTGAGCAAAGATTGGTTCTGAAGAGGAGTTTTTAATACAGTGTTAAAAACTGTATGTATCAAAATTAAAGCACCGTTTCTTTTTGTTGCTTTCATTCATGTAAATACACTTGTGTGATTTCTTAGTATATGGTTTGGCATATATTGTGAATTGGGTCAATATAAATAAACTAAATTGAATTGAAACTGAATGTCTATTTTTAATTTATAGCCCCTCTGGAGAAAACTCCACCAGCCACCACTGACCACACATACGATGAATCTGATGTTATTTAACTCATGCAGGTAATATGTGGAGAGGCATTAATAAGTAGATTCTCTAAGGAGTTCATTCATTCGCCCTATTTAAACATTAGACCATTTATTACAGCTGTGAGGAAGACGTCACCGAGCAGATTTCATTCATGAAATGACGGTTATGTGTTAAACACATTTGCAGAGATGATGATAAGACAAATCTTAAAATGTATGCATTATAACCCAGAAACAAGTATATTCATGGCTGAATTCAGACTGACTGCATGAGTGTGTTCGTGTAGCTGTAATGTGTGCATGGTAGTAAAATGTGAGGCACTATGGCTGGATCCTACATTAATTAAGGATTACGTGAGGAGGTAAAAATAAATGCAGAGCAGAGGGAGCGAGTCTGGATAGATAATGAACAGTGTGAGAGAAAGGCAAGGGAGGAGAAGCGCAGAGGGTGGAGATGACCTTTCCACAGATGAGCATCATTATGTCTCCAAAACACACACACACAATCAGACAGAGGTAAAAACTGCCAATATACACAGCATGTCCTTTGTTAAAGCGCACTGTACATCACATATAAGTCAGATAACATTTGATTCAGAAAACCACAGCAGTGTAACAAAATTAAATCCATACAATCATTTTTCAGATTTATTTGCATTGCACTTAGCTATAAGAGCATCTTCACACAGGATCTCCCTCTGCAAGGTATGGTGTGTCTGTGTACATTTTGAATAAAATATATATTTTTCAAGGAAAGGATAAGACTCCGAGTCCTTCTGTTGTGTTTAACAACTTGTTGTTGCCCCATTGTTGATATTTGCACCGGCTCTTGTTCAATGTGGTTTGAATTTCACCGCACATTTTTAGTTTCTTGATAAATAGCTCTTTCAAAATGTTAGGTGTAAAGCAGTACAGATAGAGAGGCTTATTAGAGACCAAAAAGGAGAGGCTGTTCTGCAGCATGCAGTCTTCTGTAACAACATACCGACTTAGTGGTTACTTTTACTGCAGGCCTTGTCCACATGTAGGGGGATATTTGGGAAAATGAATACATTGTTATGCGTTTTAAGCTTTCATCCTCACGAAAACTCAAGTTTTACGTCACTAATAACGACTACTTCTGAAAACTTCCACCAAATTGGAAATTTAAGAAAATCTTTTTTGTGTTTGCATGAGTCCATGACAAAACAAAGCTTTAGGATCAGAGCATCACAGTTTGCGACGAATAATGCAACGCTGATGTCACTTGTGCGACCATTTTTACTGACCTGACCATGCAGCAAAAGAAAAATGAATGCTATCAGACAGATGCTGATTTTTACGTCCATGCTGTGATTGACTGTTTACAACGTGTGTCTAATCGATGCTAAACTGAACAAATCCACTGCTACGAAATCAACAGGATCTCTGACCTTGCCCCGGAAACTGAATAACATTTCCTGTCTTCACTTTGGTATCAAGACTTCAAAGTAAAAGCATACATGGAGCATTATAAATATTACAGTTGGTTCAGACGCTTTTTGCTTGTTCATTCTTACAAGCCCAAATGCTCCAATATGTTGAGGTGCAAAGGAGAAAATGCGCTTGTGTGTCAGCTGTTTTACCCCAACTTCCCTCTCAATAGGGACGGACCATGTGGTTGTTTCGAAGGCTTCTGATTGGCTGGCATAAATAAGCTGTCCCCTATGCATTTGGCATGTTTAAAACTACGCTCAGCGGCGTATTTGTGCGAGTTCATGCGGATGAAAACTGTTCTAGAAAAACAATATCTTTAAAAAACAATGCAGGGGAGATATTCACTATTATAAAAGACCCGGTTATGTGTGTCCAAGGCCAAAGTGAAGAAAAAAGTAGCATGCGATACAGAACATCTTCCACTGCAGACATCATCCGGTGCTAAAATCAAGGCTCTCACCAAAGCGGTCTTTGTCACGATAACTTATGTATTTTTTAATTCCAAAGACAAAATGAATAGCTCAGCACTCACTGACACTCTAGTAGGGAAAAGTTTAGCTTTGGATCTTGTCAGAAAAACAACTGATGATATAAGCAAGGGAAAACCGGTTGCAAACTTGTTCCATAAACTATTGCCAAAACAAACACAAAACCCAAATAAACAACATTAAGGAAACTGCAACAAGTCAGCCTATACCTAATAATAGAGTATCATGTAGAACTGAGTCGATCAAAGGAATAAGCTAGAAAATACTTCTCCCTGAAATCCACAATTAAAAGGGTCTGTTTTTAGACATAAACTTAAAGGAATGATAAAGAAAATCCTTGATTGGTAAATGTTTCCATTGCTCCCTACAACCTCCCTGTACTTTTGTTTTTTATTACAGGAAACATACAGAGGAAAAGCTAAGATCTCAAGCAGACAAACACTAGACCAGCACACTGATGCCCATCGTGACTGCCACAAACAACTAAACTAATAGATAGACTTTCAATAGAAAACCCAACTGGCTCGGCCCGAGAATCCGTCTTCAGGCCCGCTACACAGACGTGGGTGAAGCATAGCTGGGACCGAGCAGAATGTTAATGCTGTCCTGGTGCAGTGGGGTGGAGGGAGGCAGGATCCCAGATGAATTATAAATCACTGGGCAGGGCTGGATGAAGGGATGGAAGGATGAAAGGCTTGTTACTGCTGTGCTCTGCAGACAGCTAAGGTGTGGGGCGGTGCCTGCTTAAAGAGGGGGCAGGGAACCAATGCCACACTGGAACACCTATGACAGCATGCGGACATGTTTATAGGAGTATTCCAGAAATAATGGCTTTCTAATAACATACAGAGCAAAATTATTCAGCAGTTGGGTTTGCATGTTAGTATGGGAAAAGAGAGCTCAGAAATAATTGTAGATGAAGAAATGAAAACCCCTTATATACACCTTACATTTATGATGCGCACAGCTCTGTTTACTGTCACAGACTGTACCGCATTTCTGAAGCAAAACACTTTGAAAATACTCTAAAAATGCTTCAAGTCAATAAAGGCAATTATTTGAGCATATAGACTCCTGGAATACAGACAGGTAGGTTTACACACACATTTTTCGCAATCTGGGGGGTAGCTTAGATGCATTGGTGGTTGTAGAAAGATTCGTTAATAGGGAAATCGTATAGCGGAAAAACACAATTCCACAATCAAATCCTTTTTTCTACTGCGTACAGTTGCAGAAAGCACACAAAGTCAATTTTTGGTCAACTCGCGTGAATTTAACCAAACTTATGATATCATCCTTAAAACTTCTCATCTGTAAAATGGCCAGAGGCCGCTACAACAGGATTGTAACGATATGAAGAAAATCACTTGATAGCATTTCTTCAAGGTACAAGGTTATTTCTGGTTAAGAGCTAAAAAGTATTATTTACAATATGACAAACTCTATATTAACTTTATTAATTATGGGAAAAGCAATAAGTAGAGGTACAATTCAGGCTTCGCTTAGAGAAATATGTAGTTGAAGTGTCACTTCCCTGTTTGGTAAAATAGTACATACTTATTGAAGTATGTTCCTTTGAGTCGGTTGTGCAATTATTTTATTTTAATATAATAAATCTTTAGTGTACCACTGTTTCCATTTTCCTGTCAATTTCCTGTTGATACAAAGAAATGTTCCTACAAAGTGACAAATTAATCATTATATACAAAAAAAAAAAAACAACAACTGTGTTTCAAAACAATCATGGCTTTAGCACTTACAGAACATATTTTTCAAGGTGTAAACAGGGATCTGGTCCATGCAAATATATACTCAGCAGCAACAGTCCTGCACAACTTCTGTCTTTCTGGTCATTTTGCATTATTTTTTCTTTAGGGATCAACTATGGAAGCAGGGTAAGTAGCTACGGGTTCCTAACTTTTTTTTTCCCTACCTAATTTTCACCTTCAGTCTGGCTCTACCAGCCTGTGGTATTAGCTCCCAATAGCTTTACAACTACACTGAGAAGTAATGGAGGGGTGTGCACTGGTTTGTTTAGTTTCTTCCCTATTTATTAGTCGACTAAGCAGTCAGCTGATTAAAATGTTCCTGTGTTAGCTCATACAGCAGTAGAAGGAGCGTTGTGTCAGTGAAGCTAATAATCGAACAGATAGTGTTAGCTTATGTCGTACAGGACACCTACTACTTCACCGTCGAGGACTCAGGAGCTTTAGTGACCTTTTCACGTTGCTCTCAAACCTCAGTGCTGTAGCGTTAGCTTGTAGAAATAACTTATTGTGACAGCTAGCATGTAGCAATAGCTAGCATTCAGCTATTTGCTTTTTTCTTGTCCGACTGCCTCAGAGTTAAAGTTCCTCAGAACAACGCTTTTGTGTTTGTTTTGTCGCTAAAGAGGACCGTATAGGTTTTTCTGGCTGTACTTGACATGTTAAGAGTTTAATATGCCAAGATCCTTATTGAGATCAGTGGAAGCAGGGAGGCTTGGATGTCTGTTATTGCAGCGCTGCGGTCTTGAGTAGTGCAACAATTTAATGGTCAGTTTACATCAATTTTGGCGCATGAGAAACCTTTCATGAGGAATTCTTTGTATTATGTCGAGATCAGTTATTTTGACAACCCTATTTTCTACCCAACTTAGAGAAGCCAAGGGCAGTCTGTAAGCATGTGAACATGCAACCTACCACAGAAAAGCATGACCACATTGCAACATAAAACATAAAACAACAAAAACTCACTAAGCTCTAAAACACCCAGCAATCCACTTCTCAATATTATCCTCACAGCTTTTCACCAAGAAGTTAATTCAAAATTTAAGCATAGTGTCACAATTTCGAAGGTAGTTTTGAGCACAGCTGTCCTCATTGCACTTTGAATATGTACTTATGGCCTTTAAGGAAGCATTTTACTGCCAGCTCTGAACTGTGAACCCTGTTCATGACAACTTAGTCTATGAGCACGGAAACTTGACATGACACTGTTGCTTTACTTCTTTGAATATGACAGATTAAGTAATCCCAGAGAGTAACAGTTCTGTTATTCCTACTAGAAATAGTGTTTGTGTGTATTATCAGTGACATGGAATGCAGTCGCAGTGGTAAAGGAATAGCTTTAACAATATGTACATTTAGATATGCTAATTATCCATGTTATAAATGTGGCATTTATTATAAATCTGGCAGTGTTGTTGAGATTATTGTATTCTAAATGAGGATGCCTTAACTACAAGTTAATCAAAAACAGCCTTAAATAGAAACCTCATGTGAGCTCATATATCATATCCCTAAAATAACCTGTAGTGGAGCTTTGGGTAATACTTTGATTTATGCACCTCTTCACTCAGTCTGAAGGGAGATTACATAGCTCCCATGCAAACACATTAGATCAATACACTATCACTCATGACAAGACCGCTCTTTGTGTTGGACATTTGTCATCGCGTTAAGTAACTTTCAAAGTTTTCCTAAAGAAAACGCTGACAAATCATGTATCTTTGGAAAAGAAAAAGTACTCTCTGTGCGAGAGAGACGTTGTCAAAGCAATCTTAGAATGAGCGTATTTATGATGATTAAGGCAAAGCTTAGTGTAGCCCATCACTCGTGTCTCAGCAGGAATACTCTGCTACATATCTCTAGTATGTTTGCCTAGTATGTGCACGTCAAACACATGTTAACACGGATGACAAAGAAGCGAATACTGGTGCAAAAGGCAGAAGATAAGCAGACACAACTATGCAGAGTCTTGCCGCAAAACACTGTCACATCACGAGACGATCAATACGATCATAGATTGGATAGGTTCGGCTTAGTGGCTGGGAGAGTGGTTGGGGTAGTAGTCACAAAATACCTCGGCTCAAAAGGATAAAAAAAGAGCAAGCTTAGTACGTAAGGATAGACATTGCCAATAAGAATACGACAGAAGGGTTTCTGTCACGTTTAATGTAACCGTAAAAGCCACATGATCTAATGAATTGTAGTCATTGCAATACCACGGCATGCACTATTATGTATGACAGTATAACGTCACAAATACATGTTTTTAGTAGGGCTGGGTATCATCTAGGATGAGCCGATTCGATACGATTCTCGATACACAGCTCACGATACGATACGATTCTCGATACATAGCTCACGATACGATACGATTCTCGATACATAGCTCAGCTTGCTTTGATTCCAATATCGATATTTATTACTTTGAATTAATGCTCAGTGATTCAATCACCAAAATCAGCCAAATATTATGTTTATGTTCTATTTATTGATCACAGACATATTAACAGGAAAATAAAGTGCATTTGCTTCAATGCATTTAACGTGTCACAGAAACCAAAAATGTGCCCAAACATCTGATTTTAGGGACAAAGGAGCTTCTAAAATCCTGTCGGCCGTTCCACAAATTCGTCTCACTTGCACTCCTTCGCTGTGAACTGTAATGGTTGCGCTGTAATAACGCCCCCTAGAGGTTGGGAGGTATATCGATATTGAAAGCTAGAATATCGATATTAAATCGTTTTTAAAAATATCGATATTAATCTTTATATCGATTTTTATGCACAGCCCTAGTTTTTAGTACTGTGTAGTTTTAGGTAACTAGGTGAAAAATGTGAAAATAGGACACATCAATTAAAAACTGCCTTCAGAAAACTTCAAAAAGATTTTATTTTCTTCACTACACTTTCTATCAGCACCGTTTGTTTCATTAGAACCTCCTCTTGGTGAGCACAAGTGATGAATGAGACATCTAGAGATTTGCGCGGACAAATCTTAGGGCTGTTCACACCTGCCCAACGCCAGCTGAAATGATCTGATCACAGTTTTACCCATT
The DNA here is from genome assembly GCF_011125445.2 of Fundulus heteroclitus. Taxonomy (NCBI): domain Eukaryota; kingdom Metazoa; phylum Chordata; class Actinopteri; order Cyprinodontiformes; family Fundulidae; genus Fundulus; species Fundulus heteroclitus. The sequence goes on along the minus strand of NW_023397053.1, from coordinate 49,108 downwards.
ATGTAAAAAAATATACAGGTAGATATATCACTCAATGGCCTGTCAACGCCATGAGCATGTGTTGTGAGATACTGTTAAATCAAGTTACCACCATTAAGGCACCTGGTGCTGCCTTCAAACATCCCAGTTGAGATTTACTGAGACAGTTATTGGAGATTTACAAAACTCCAAATGAACTTAATTATGCAGCTTAGCAGTATGGGAGAAGTAACTGAGGGTAAACAATGTATGACTCCACAAAGTTGTGTCAGGGCAAAGACAAAAGGATCTATGCCCCAATTTCCACTGATTAATACAATCTTGAGTTATGACAAAATGTCTCTTTCACCTTGGAGCTCCTTACAAGTTAACCCCCCCTAAAATGTTTACAATCATTAATCAGACACCTATATAAGCATTGCTGAAAGCTAGCAGCAGCATCTGATTTTAGAGATGCTTTTTATTAATGGAGGCATTTCTCTTTTGTTTTACTGTGAGGGATCCAGGTAATAGCTCTGTTGGGGAGTTACAACAGGTCAGTGGGTCCCTCCACTGACGCCACCTGCACATCGCTTTGAGGGCCTTCACACCTTTATTTAGTGCTGCCTGGGTTTGAGATGACCGTCCAAGGTGGATCTGACTCCCAGGTCTGAGCAGGGCCTCAGCTGATCTGCCGTCGACGCACCTCTGAAGATGCAACGCAGGAAGCCACAAAGACACGCTCATGTGCAGAGAGAGAGAGTCGGCTCTTGCGCCACGCTGTCCTAATTTATCTCTCTTAAAAAAACTGGAAATACCTTGCATTTCTGAATAACTAGTAAAGGAGTGACAATTGGTAGTGTGCAGTGCTTCTGCTCAAAGAAAGCCCAAACTGAAGGAGTCGCTTCAGTTAGTGACATGCGAACTGACATGTCTGTGATTTGCACAAAACGCTGGATGCCTCATACTTCCTCTCTGGCATTGCATTCGTGAGTGAACGCGAGCCAAGAAAAAGTTAAACAACTTGCTCTACAAGTTTCAGGCCACGGGCAAATCAAAATCCAACATGTGCATATTCAACTCAAAAGTATATAAAGCATCTTTAAAAGCTCAGTTAAGCAGTTTCACCACCACACCACCATCATGGAGCCTCTTTAGCTCCATGTAGAAAATAAGAGCATACTTTACAGCACAACAATTTGAACTTGAGTCAGTTTCTCTCGGGTGAGGCGGTGTTTTTAGGTTTGAGAATGTGTGTTTGTGTGTATCAGATCTTAACAGTCAGCGCGTATGGAAAGAACAACTACCACGAGGGATTTGCTCATTAGACATCACTTATTAGAGCTGAAGCTGCCACAGAAAACACATACACAGATAAGCACCAGCATATGTATGCAATTTGGCCAATTAAAGCTTTAACCTGTAGTGCATTAGGGCCCTACCACAACAGTGACACGCAACACACGTGAGAAGAGAGGAGACAACAGCTTATAAATGATGGATGACAGCGTGAGGGACGTTAGCAAACAGCCGTAGTTTCCTCTCTGAGGGTCATTTCAAGCATCTACTGTCTGCCTGCAGAAAACCAAACTACAGCTATTGAACCGAGCAAGTTCATTCAACCCAAACTCAGGAATTTAAATGTCTAATTTGTGTCTAAAGATCACACAACAACCTGATCATCTCATATCTTTTGATAAAAATAAATAAATAAATAAATAAAAAAATCACACAGGACAGAGAAAGATATTCAAATCTTAAAGTGTTTTGAGAAACACTTTTAGTTTTCTTTTCAGACAAGCAAATACCTTTGCTGCGGTTACTTGTGAAAAAACTAATTTTGTGTGGGAAGCATTTGCATCAAGCAAAGTCACTGAATGCTTGTTAATGAGGTTTTGAAAATATACGGTCTATCAAATGTAAAGTTAAAATTTTTCAAATACAACATTTCCGTCTAAATAAGCATAATAACTGAGTTTGCTTGAGTAAAGCTCATGCTTCTATTTCAACCATTTCAATGTTTTAAAACCTTTTAATGTGAACCTTGTGTGTTCTACGTTAAAACATCGGCTTTAATGTAGAAATGCTAAATATGTGTGCGAGCAAGTCGTGTGTGACCCTACATCTGCAACCTTATAAACAAAACGCATTAAGCAACATCAAAACAAAAGGTGCAAAAAGAGCAGAGACAGCCCTGAGTCAGTAGACCCTGCAACGTCTGCAAAGCCTCCAGCATTGCAGTCAACTACGGTGGGCTTGGAAAAAAGAAAAAAGTGTCTATTGTCTAATAATGATAACTTAACTGGCTCCACGTTGAATCTGTGTCATCTAATCTAATCTAAAGTTCGTTATAACGCAGCAGAGGATGAGCTTTATCAGAACCGGCAAAAAAGAAAAGTAAAAAAAAATAAATAGTTGCCAGAAAAAAATATTGCACAATGATTGATGATATGGCGTAAAAAAAAAGATTAAATATTCACGTTAACAGTGGAAGAAGCATCAGAAAGTCTTATCGAGGACAAAGTAGGAGTGTAAGCAACACCCTAACATGTATCTTTGTCGCGCTGCAGCAGAGCTGACACTGATTTTCATCTTCAGGGACATGAGGGGCCTTCCACAAGTCAGGCACCGTCGTACGATAGCTGGGCGATATCTAGAGGCTGAAATGAAATGTCACAAGTTCCCTGGGCTGACAAAGTTGGAACAGCGATACAACTGTAACCCGGTGAGGGGGTTTGACACCCATAAATTACGCTGATATGATGTAAATCAAACTCAGACAATTTCAGACAAATCCACTTTCTGACAACCAGAAATTGTTATTTCTGTTGTTTAACCCGAGCCCTGTGCCCACTGGTTCCATCAGCAGATACAACTCTTCAATGGCGTACCGCGAGCGAGCTATTTTTAGAACGTAACGTCACGATGACGTCACATCACATGGTACGCAGTAGGGCAAGCTTGCTCTGTCCTCCGCTGTTTCGCTGTAAAAGAGACGTGCGTTACACTTGGTTTTTCTATTAAAACGACTGCTTTTTCCAAATCTAAAACCATGGTTTTTAAACATTGTTGCTATGGAACGTGCAACAGCGACTCGAGGTACGCTGATCGGCCGCATATGAAGGATGTTTTCTTCATTAATTTCCCGAAATTCAAGGCTGCCAAGGAGAAATGTGTGCGCTGGGTTCACAGTTCAACCCGGAAAAAGTTACCAAATTCACATACATATGTAGCAAGCATTTTGTTGGAGGAAAGGGCCCAACCGCAGGACATCCTGACCCAATTCCAACGACATCAAGTAGTGAACAGGTAAGATTTTTTTGAATACCATTTACCTTTGTCAACCGAGCAATCGAATGAAGCGCCTGCTACCATGATAGCATATAGGCTATCATGGTAGCTGAGATGTAAACAGTTGTTTTGTAGCTACATATTGGCAACATATACCGATTCCTGGACGGTGATTACAAACAAAAAAACGGCCGACGACGCCATGACCGCCGCACAGGAAAAAAAAAACAAAGGTTACCGTTCGATCAACTCGGCCCGTTTTCCGGTTTTTTAAGCCCTCGACACTCAAGCCATCGTTTGAGCTGAAGGTTGGTGTATTCTTCGACAGTTCTACCAGTAAACTGTGCGTCTGGAACATCGTCTTGGGAAAGTTTAACAGCTATAAAGTCGGTCATATCGCTGTTTCTGTTGCGCGTGTAATGGCTGATGCCTACAGGCGTTCTCTACCCGTTTGTCCTACCAAAGCGGCAAAATAGGCGTTGCTCTTGAGACGCTGACGTCACGTGCGCGGTACGCCATTGCTTGTTAAGCCCAACAGGATCTCACCCAAGCAAATGGTAGAAATTCAAAACATTTAGGCACCTATGCATGCTGAAGCACAAACAGAGCATCAGAATGAAGAAGAAAAGGGATTTAGGTATATATGATCGTTGCATAGTTGTTGTTGTTCTGAGTATTTAAGAAGCTGCTGTTCAACTGGGATTTTCACACACAGCCTTTGGGTTTTCAGAGGACGGTCTGATTAAGAGAGAAAAAAAGAGATCCACTGGTGTGGATGAAAAGGCCTTCTTTACGTCAGACCCCAGAGAAGAGCACGAAGCTCAATTTGACACAAAGCCAACAGCAGCTAAGGTATCCACAGGTTATAAACAAGCTACATGACGTATATCGACTCGTGTTGAACCTTAAAGCAGCCAGCGACAGAAAACCCCACCAGGTGCCACTGTCAGCTGAGAACAGGAAAGCTACGGCGATGATACACGCAGGCTTGACCAAAATCTGACAACAGGTAGGACAACCTTTGTCTGGTCAGACGAGTCCTTGTTTCAGCTCTGGCATCTAGATGCTAAGGTTCAGAGGAGGAGATAAACAGCATGGAAGCAAAGAGCCATCCTGTTTTTGAATCAACGGTTCACTATTTGGGGGTGAAGCGGGTATAATGCTGTGTGGTTACTTCTCTTGGCACAATTAAGGCCCCAAGTACCAACTGAGCAACATTTTAATGCTACCGCCAACCAGGGTGTTGTTGATGTCCATCCCTCTACAACCACCGTAGACCCAACGTCTGCCTACTTCCAGCAGGATGATGGAACATGACCAAAAGCTTAAATCCTCACAAAAATGCTTCCCTGAATACAACAACGACGAGTTCACTCTATTTTAAAGGACTCTAAAATCAGCAGATCCAAATCCAATAGAGCACCTTTGAGATGTGGTGGCTAGAGATTGGCATCGTAGGTGTGCAGCTGACAAATCTGGAGCAACAACCATGTTAATATGGATCAAAATCGCGACACCTTGTTGAATCTAAGCCACAAAGACATAAACACGTCCCGTGGATTCCAATAAAGCACAAGCCGGGTCTTTTAAACACTGCATGGAGTGGGTTTCATTGCACATAGAAGCAGAAGTTTTTTAATAGCATTAATGTATGTTTACTGGTTTATAAGCCAACAGTTAAACTTGGTTAATACGATTTTCTGAGAAGTGGGAACAATTCTTTAGCAACCCAAGGACAGCTTTGTAAAGTAAATTAAGCACATGAGCAAAAACGTAAGCACTAAAATTACTCAGGTCAGATAAGGGGAAAATTTCAGCATGGGAAGAAAAAAAAAAAAAAAAACACGTGAAAGTTAAAGAATGCAGAGGGAAAAAACCCCCCAAAAATTAAAGTATTTCTTGAAGTTACCCATTTAACTATTCCTAAAACAACCACGTGTGGACCAAAACAGCCTGAGACCTTTGGATGCTCTCAGGGAGCTGTTCTTCCTCACATCACCATCCCCTACCCCCACGCTTGCAGGCTGGAATTTCCTGTTGATTGGTTCACTCCCAACGCCCACTCGCCTTCAGAAAACTGACTTTGAACACGAGAATAGGACAGAAAGAAACAAAACATCACAATAATTGGACTTTTTTTTTTACATATTTCTTTTTACTAAGTCTAGAAAATTTACAAACGATGGCACTATGTGGCATTTATCATGCCAGAGGAATAATACTCTATGCAAAAAATTATATATATATATATATATATATATATATATATATATATATATATATATATATATATATATATATATATATATATATATGTTTTACAACTTAAGCTTAAATTTAAGTTCATTATGTAGCACTAAAAACCCTCTCCTCACAGTCAATCACGTACAGTTAGCTTTTCTGACCAACTCCGTGAACCCTGCAGAAATCAACTCCTTCATTTGTCACTTTTTACGTCCAGTGCTGGAGAAACGGTCAGATGTGTCTGACGTAGTACTTTTGCAATGACAAAGCCTCGGTCACTGAAAAAAACTACAGAGCATTTTTTAAATATAAAACTGAGCACACAAATGCAATCTAACTAGAGGTCGGCCGATATTTGCGCCTTCCTCCTCCTGTATCGTCCGATACATGCATCTGTTCGGCGATCAATTATCTAAAAACCCACGTCTGCTCTCCAGCTGGTCAGCTACCACCGCTGTGTGTGTTCGTTGCCATGAAGAATCATGCTTTTAAATTGTTTTAATTGCTCTATATTTGTGCATATGTATTAATTGGTTTTATTTTTGTAACCAGGTTGTAGTGTTTTTGCAGATTTCTGCCCAGGTCCCCTTGAAAATGCGATCCAGATCTCAACGGGGTTTACCTGGTTAAATAAAGGAGAAAAAAACAAAAACAAATCATGAATGCACATGAAAACCATTACCAATCACCACGCGTACGTCATCTAACTTTACATAAAAATAATAAAGTGGTGGTCAGCCTTTTTTCTCCTCTGAACTAAAGATGCTCTATTCTCGCTGTGACCCGGCCATTAGGTGCGAGCAAAGCACCGCCATAAGAGCTGTGATGTGGGTTTTTTCGGTGTACCTTTCAAACTGAAGCTAAAGCTGATTTTTTAATATTAGCTGGCGTAAATGCAAGTTTCAAGACTTCTGTGACATTTGTTGTGTGAATGGAGGAAGAAAAAGCAACATCGCCTGTAAAAATCAGCCCACCAAAGAACTGGCAGCACATATCGGGTATCGGCTGGACTGACGTCAAAATAATCGGTGTTTAAAAACCTGTATCGGTCCATCTCTAAATCCAGCTGTGCTGAACAACATCGTCCATACTCACGAAGTTCACATGAAAACGTCTGGAAGTTTTAAAATGAAACCTTTGTTTAATATAAAACAGCTTTTTAACGACATCTCGTCAGCTTTTCTGTACAGACACGTCCGAAACCAGAACCAATTTCGGTTCAGATATAAAAGAGCGGCTGCACTGTCGCTGGGGAAAAGGGAAGAAAGAGAGGAGACGCGCAGCCCCAAAGCCCAACTAACTTAGGTTTCCTCCACAAAGCTTTCATTTTACCATGGCACACCCAACCCCCCCCCCCAAGCCCCCCCCCCTCCTCATGTTGCAAACAGATGCACATCCCGTCTCAGCTTCTTGCCCTATTGTGCTTGCCTGGCATTCCCGTTCTGCCTTCAAAAAAAAAATCTCCTTTTATGGAGTGGCATAATGCAGTGAGAATCGGTTTATTACCATTAGACCATCACTGACCTCATCCATCAGCAGATCTTGTATGTGATGTAATGGTGTAGTGTTTTCATGGAGAATTATAGCGGGAGAGGGCTGCAAAGCATTGTTTTGATCCCCCCCCCACCCTTCGTCCTGTTTTGTTCGGTTGAGTGACTCATCAAAAAAAAAAAAAAAAGAAGCTCCTGTGAACTCTTTTTTTCCCTCCCTCGCCATCCAAGGTCTGGCCAGTATAAAAGGAGCCCTGGAAAGACGAGGACAAAGGACATACATGTGACAATCTGAGGCTTTTGGAGAACTAGGTCAGGGGTGGGAGCTGGACGTGGAAGCCTAGCGCTCACTGCTAATAGCCGTCCACAGAGTGCGGCCTCTGGCACTTTCACTATACCTGCTAAATTCATACACGCTCACAAGCTAATGCTGTTTATAAAAGGTAACATGACTAAGTACAATGTTCCAACTCTGCAAACACAGTCTGCAGAAACACATTGCTGGTCTAACTTCAGTATTCAGGTGCAGATAATACCCTAATGTGTGCAGGAAGAGCAGAAGACAGCTTTTCTTTGTATCAAAAAAATAATAATAATAACAACAAAAAATCCCAGAGACGGAGACGTGAGCTCACAGTCCACAGCTACGGGCCCAGAAGACGAGTAAAAATAAAAACCAACAGCTAATGTGCAGTGACCAGAATCTGACCCAGCTCCAGGTCACGCAACAGCTCCTGGATTAAAACCTTTAGTTTAGGGAAAGTGAGTTAAAATCTAGGTTAATTTGTATTAAAGGGGCATATGTAATTTAATCAGCGATAAAAAAACACCAAATATATAAAGAAAGTGAAAAAAAAAGACTAAGTTGAACCCTTACAAACACCAAAATAAAGTCTGGATCCAGGCCTAAGCATTTTATTTCTGACGCAATAGGAAATCTGCTTGCCGCAGCTGTTGGATTTAGCATCTAGGTCAGAGTGAATGCTGTGTACCTGCAGGAAGAGAGGCAGGCAGGACCGGAGGCTTGGCAAATTTCTCTTATGACCAAAAAGCATACTACAAGTACTCGCACAGAGAAACACTAACAACTCTGAAAAAAACAACAACACTTAAAAAACGTATATTATTGCAGTTTAAAAGACAAAAACAGAGCCAGAAAAAGAGCACTTTTAAAAACAAAAAAAAAAAGACAATCATCTGCGGCTCTGCTGCCAGAACATAATGACATTTCTGTTACACAACGCTGAACGTGAGAGGGCTAAAGACAGAGCAACGGAGCGGGGTTCCAGCTTTTGAAGCATAAAGGAGTGAGTCATGATGACCTACATAGGCTGCGAGGGGAGAGAGAGCGAGGAGAGAGAGAGAAAGAGAGAGACTGAGGGAGGAGGGAGAGATTCCTCCTGCATATCAAAGTGTTTACTTGGCCCTGTGTGCACCTTCACTCAGGGAGGGAGGCGAGGAAAAAAGCAAAAGCACGGGGTTTCATGGTGGGGGGAGGGTGGAAATCGCAAAGAGGGAAAGGTAAATGAGAGAAAAGGAGTAAATAAATAAAAACAATGTTTTTAATTGCCCTGCGATTCTGCACTTTATGACCTCCAGCAGGAGAGGCCAGAGATCCAGACAAAAAAAAAAAAACACGACACGGCCTCGGATCAGGAGAGAAACACGTTCGTGCTGGGAAGTCATTCTAGATCTCTGTGGTCTGAGCAGGCAGCAACAATAACAACGCGCTGCAACCTTGTGGGTTGCCGTGTGTGCTCGGGTTTTAGGTCGTGTCTGACGAGAAACGAGCGCTGAGATTGACGGGATTGCAGGAGGGCGATCTCCACGATGCTCGGGCTGAAATTCACTGAAGCAATAAGGAACGCGGCGACATTCCTGGCTGATCAATAAGCACTGCGGAGAGATCCAGTTCCCTTTGAAGCCCAGCCATGGATCTGCTTTCCTAATCACCCCCACCACTGCACCCCTCCCCTCTTTTGTCCCTCCCACGGGTTTTCCAATACAATGGAGCAGTTTTCCCACTGCATGTGGGCTTGAGTAGGGTCAGCCTGTGCGGGAGAAAGGGGGGGGGGGGTCGCTTTAAGGGGAAGCGCAGAAGGAAAGCAAAGGAGAACAAGGAAAAGCGGTAACAAAGAGGCTAAAGCAACAATCCCGGAAATGGGGTCTATTTCTAAAAGCAGAACCTTATGGGGTTCTGAAGCTAAATGTACGATTGTTTTGCAGCTAAAAACAATCAACCTCGTAGCCAATTTCTTTTTTTGACGTTGACACGCTTAATGCAAAAATACACCGGCCCAAAAAAAAAAAAAAAAAAAACCCCGATTAGCAGGACTGGCTGCAAAAAACCCATTTGAAAGTTAAAACGCAGGAGAACAACAGGAAGGCAGAACTCAGTGGACAGGAGAAAGGTGACTCTTCTTCCCCCCCATCCCATTTCTCTCCCCGTGTTGTGCTGCATCATCACCATTAAAAGCGGCCACGGGAGCCGTGCCAAGGAGCTGCAAGAGGTCGGCTGCAATCAAAACAAGCCGCTACGTCATCTCTCCCAGTCAGTCTCTAATAGGTAAACAACTCTTTACATTTGTGTTAAAATACTGAACATGGATAATAACGATGAATCTGCCTTTGGTTCCACCTCGGTTGGCTCTTAAAACGTCTTCATTGAGAGCAAAGTGAGACCGAAGCTGCCGTATGAAGCAGCTTAGAGATTAAACCCGATTCTGATCTGCTAAAATAGAAACAAAGGGGAATAGCACAACACGGGGACGGCGAATTTTCATGCCGTTCAGGGATTACCGACAAGCTTGACGTGCTCGTGAGCAGAGTACGTGTTCAAAACATGGGCAGGGGTAGACGGGGGGAGGGGGAGGGGAGGTAAAGATGCCGGGAGACGCACTAAAAGGACTCGTGAATTATTGATGAGAGCCAGAAGGATGGCCCTTAGTCCTAATGTACACACACACACACACACACACACTGTTGTACACGAGCGTTTTCCAGAGAGCAGGGATACTGTTACTTATTACATCAGCTGTGCCTCCTCCCATCAACTCTTCATCTTCCAGCCACCACTCCAACCTCGGCCTTTTTCCCCTCACAGCGTTTCCACTGCAGCCGTCCCGGTTCCCCTCACACACAGCCCAAACTAAACACTCTTACATGGCAGGAAGCGATCAGCAGCCTGCCCTTAATTTTCAATAAGTTCAGTGAAAACAGACGCGCTAAAAAAGCAGCCTTTCAGACGACCAATAAGCGGCCTATATGCTTGTGCTGAGAGCTAAGATGCTCACTTTGGAATGTGCTAACCACAAGATCCGAGTTCATGTAGAGGCTAGGAGCCATGCAGCGTCCCCCCCCCAACCACACACACACACACACACACACACACCAAGCACCACACAATGCTGGTGGACAAGCTCATTCCCCACAAACACAAAGGGGGGGGGGGGGGGCTGAACCAATCTGATGGCTCCTCCCACTCCCGCCAGCTCGGGTGTGTGTTTGCATAAAGAACATGTGTGCCACCGAGCCTGCAGGAGATGTAATGTCTGCGACTGGGGGAGCTATGGGAGGCTTGGACCGAGCAAAACCAGGAGAGCAACTCCACACGCGGCACGATTCGGGGGGGGGCAAAGCGGAACAACAAGAGCAGCTCTTTTCTAAAGCATATGGTCAGAATATTAAGCCCGATCCCATAAGGTTCTTAGCAATCAGCTCAGTGTTTCAACGAGATCTCCGTCTCATCCAGTGAGGCATAAACCCCAAATCCCTGCATCTTTCCATACCAGCATACAGAGGAAGTGTGTGTTTCTGAATGTGGGTCACTGTGGAGATTCTTTAATTGTTTATTGTCCACCATGATAGGTGAGCATCCCATTCTTTGGGGAACAACAACAGCATATAAATAATGACAATTCTTCACAGATGTTTATTTATAGAGCTGATATATTTCAGAGAAAATGTGATACTCCCATTCAGCTTTTATTTCAATGGCAAACGCACATGTCAGACGCCCGAGATGGCCTTTGCACCATCATCTGCAAAGCTTTACAGATAAACGGGCCTGTATTCTGTGGTTAAAAATATGTGTATGCAAGCAGAGCAGAGCAGAGCTGGATTGCAAACAGAGCTGCCAGGCTCTGCTTTGGTGTTGTTGTTGCTGCCTGTAGAGCTTCGGTCTGCCCTTCCCCCACTCTCTCCTGTCTCTCTGCTCTTTCTTTCCCCTCCCCCTGACTGCGGCAGGCGGGCAGGCAGGCAGGCAGGCAGGCAGGGCAGATGGTATCCTAGCAAGCAGAATGACCCTAGTGTTCCTGCCCCTTGTTTTGATCCTGCAGCCCTGATTGTCCAACCCTAATCCAACACTAGCCAGAGCTGCTGGGCTGCTGCCAGCAGCTCTATTAAGCACATAAAGGCTTTTCATTTTTAGCTGAGTTGCTAGCTAGCTCGTCAACCTACACACAGCTCCTCTCAAACCTAGCTCTCTTCAACGCGCCGCCGTGCTCTTCTGCACTTCTTCTGCCCTCGTCTGTTTTTTCACAACTTCACTTTCGGCGCCTGTGTGAAACGGCCCTCTGCACAGTCATCGCGCCGCCTCTAGAGTTTGCTTTTAACCAATCTAGAAAAGTACGGGCAAACAACGACAACTCAACTGTGGAAAGATTGAGATTGGTAACGAGTATTAGTTTGATAGTAACAAGGTAATTGTGACAGATAACAGAGTTTAGCTCTGGTAGGGCTGACCGCAGGGCGTATGGCTTTCTGAATCATGATGATGCAAATCAAAGCTTCAGGAATCCCAGAATAAAGCGACCAAACAAGACGTCTCATAGGTTTTCTCAGCTTTCAGCCGGATGGCTATCAGGTTACATGTCTTGCTGGCGGTGCGACTGACGTAATCCCAGAGAGCAGAAGACAGACAACAGGAAGCAGGAGGAGAGTTTTGTCCACAGCCATGATTTAAAACCTTTTGAGTCAATACCTGGCATCGGCTTGGGACATCCACATGGAAAGTCCAGCAAGATTGTGTTCATACTAATGGATGTCAACATTTTACTGTCACATAACCCTACTTTTATGTTTGTGTATAAACCTATGTATTTTAAACATATAGTTGTCCCTTTTTACATTTCACGAGATGATTAATTACTGATTATGTACGGGTTAATGGTTATGACGAGTCCTCAAACGGAAGCTGCTCTCCCTTTCAGGTCGTAGCTGTGCTCGATGAAAACATTCGCTCATTCTTGCTCCCTCTTCCCTTTTAACTCGCAATCTCAGAGGGAAAATCAAAGACTATGACTAAGAATTTACCGTCTGTTGCCTAGAAACCTAGACGAGAAAGACACTACTTTATATCGCATGGGGGACGTGTGCAAGAGAGAGAAGCGGAAATAATAAAGAAACCAGATAAACCTTCACCTGATCGCAGCACTTTCTTTTTTTTCCACTGAGATATTAGGAACGATTAAACTATAGGTTAAGATCAAAAACACACATCTTGTCCCTTTCTAACATTGACTTCATTTAAACGTGCAAGTTTCCTGGTTCACGCTGTACTTCGACCTCTAAAAATATGAATCAGACCCTTCCAGGATTAAAGCTTGTAGCGCTGGCATGCATCCTGACCGGGCTCTGTGCACAGTCCGGTTCACCGTGGCACCGTTGGAGCAAATCTCATTAACTTAGAAATATTTACAGGCTTCAGCTGTGCTGCTTGCTTTAAACGTGCGTCTCATGGCTGTTTTGATTTCCCTGTGAAACGCTTTTATGCAGCACCTTCCATGCAGGTCTCTGGGAGAGCAAGGCAGCCAATCAGCGTGAGCGGGGTCGAGTCAATGCAGATGATACGAGGCAGCTCCAACCAGGCAAGCCAGCCTTCTGTACTTAAGAATCCATCAGGCTTAAGGATCAATAGAAATAGGTCCCAGCTTAGTGGTGCAGCTGCCGCAATGCAATAAAAGCCTCACTGGCCCTGACCCTGCACACGCTAAGGCAGATAAAAACGCTTTGCTGGATAACCAGTGCTGTGTTTAACACATGATCACAGGAGGTGGCTGCACCGACTTTGCTGGGGGTTCTTGTTCACATCACTGTTGCGTCGTTCCTACAGACCCTAATGCTCATGTGGCAGGAGCTCAAGAATCTAAAGAACCCTTTACTGCCCTCCACAACTAATCAGCCCTGAAATGAAAATGTCAGTCAGATGCTACTTCCTGCAATATCCATGCCTCTGAAGAGGCTATCGCCCTTAGCGCGGCGCTCTGCTACCCTACCTACACAGCAAAACAAGTGGAGTGGATGTGTGTGTGTGTGTGTGTGTGTGTGTGTGCATATGGAACAACTGCGATCCCTGGAGTTGCTTCATACACTCAGTGTTCGCCAGATCATCTTACCGCAACCTCAGACAAAAGCTTTTACGCGTCCGCAGTGATCTATTGCTGGAAACTTGAAGATTGCATATTATTGCCGGGCAGAAAGGTAGCCTCTCCAATAAAAAAGGGATGCAGAGCCTGTGAGCCAAGAAGTTTCCGCAGTGTGGCCGCGCTCACAGACTCGCCGACTGAGCGGACAGACAGACGCCTCGGTACGCTTTGATCTGGGCTGTAATTGTAGTAAAAAAGGGAACAGTTGTCACGATAAATGCCACGCGGGTCAATAATGAAGATGCGCCATCTTTCCACGTTGTCTGCTTAAATCTAACCACCCTCAGATGTACCGCCTGAGAGTTAAAACGCCTGATAACATCTAAAGTCTAGCTGCGGTGGACAAACAGTCCATTTTATATTGAGGGTTCAACACACAGCACACATGTAGCTTGGACAGTAAACCCTACATATGGATATGCCGGTCAATTCAAACAAGTGACTGCAGCCTCTCCCCCCCCTGCTTGCCTCTGGTTGCGTCCGTGGCCCGTGACATAATCAGAGCTCCAAAGAGCCACGCTATATTTAGCTTCCCACACCCCTGCTGAGCCTCACTACTCCGTCAATGCCTCGGCCGCGCTCAGTCTTCCTCCCCGTGCGCCTCGAATGGCCCATCTCGGCCTGTTAGCTCGGGAGGTGGGCAGGTTGGGTTACTTTTACAAAAGGGAAATAAGGGGGAGAGGGACTAGAAAGGCTGAAAAGGAAGACGCTCATTGAGAGAGACGGAGGGGCCGGCTGGATAGGAACGAGCGGGAGGATGTGAATAGCCGCGCCGTAAATCAGACTCCATAAAGCCTTTGGGTGAGAAAAGCTTAGTCGTTGCCTTGTTACGCTACGCTGACACCATACGGAAATAAACAACAACAATACTGTGGAGCGCGGCAACAGTAGATCGATCTGTTCAATGGATGCTCAAGGATCCATTGTTTAAAAAAAAAAAAAAAAAGACATTTAAGGAGAGATGATGGGGGATGGGGGGGGCTGTGACTGGCATTTCAAACATCCTCCCTGCACAAAATAACATCCTGGGAAGATAATCTGTGAGCGTGTGACAATTTATTCAGGCTCATGTTTCTGCGGAGTGTGAAAAGCCGCTGAGCTGTGGAGAGGAAGTGCAGGAGACCGGCGAGAGCGTGCCGGCTTCTACAGCCAAAAAGACGGCGACAACAAAAGGCAGCAAAGGACACGCCACTCCATCTAAATTGCTCCTCGGCATTCACCGCCTCGCCTAATAGCTTCGGCACTTTGTCATTTATTGCTTTACACTTTTGTTGCGCGTCGTTCACGTCAGAGCCCGCTCTTTAGCATTCCTCCCCCCCCCCCCCCCCTCCGATGCTCAGCCAAACACCCAACATGCTTTCATCACAGACAGCAAAGGCTTACAGTTTCTATATTTGTACCTGAGCTGAAAATACGTATTTTTAAACCTGCTGGACTAATTAATCAATTGATTAATCACTCCTGCTTTCACGGATCAAACTTCCACTGTTCCCCAGTAGCTCGTTTAATCCAGTAATGTCAAACTCATCCAGTAAAAAAAAGAGTCAAATGAACTAGTGACTGATTGCTCCGTGGTCGTTTCTTCAACGCCTTTTACTGAGCTGCAACGTGACAATCGGCTCAGGCCGGCCGCACAGAAAATCCTGACATTCACACTGACATGGCAGGAAAGCAGCTGGTCAGCAACTCAACAGCTGTCAGCTATCCGTTCTAGCTAGCGGGACGATGAATTTATACAACTGCTGGGGGGGGGGTGTTAAAGACCATGGCAACAGCAGGGAGGCCCGCTGGTTAGAGAAGTCCGATTCAGAGTAATAAAAGAGGCTGTTTAAGCGTTAGAAGGATTTGCTTGTGCAGCTACTCAGCGCGGTCACAGAGCAAAAAAAAAAAAACCCCAGAAGGTTCTTGCTTATAACGTAGCTGAGCTCGACACTTTAGCTAGCCACGGACGAGTCTTCCTACCCTGATCCGTACGCACGCTTGCGGCAAAGCAAACAAATGCCCACAGTTAAGTTAATCTCCTACTATTGCGCTATTCGGTAAAGCACAGCACACCAACCAGCCATCCTGCCAGCGGTTGAATGGCTTCAGACTCCTTAGAAGCGCCGTCGCACACTCATCCACACACACACGCGCGCCTTTCCCTCCTCAGTAATGCGGTAGTGATTGAAGTGGGAACTAGGGGCCGTACTAACAGGTGGGCACACATGCTGCCGGAGAGACTCATCAGATTATACCCACCAGCGCTCAGGGGCCAGGAAGCCTCCGTTATGGTGTGTGCAGCTCTGAGCCTCCGTGTGTGTGTGTGTGTGTGTGTGTGTGTGTGTGTGACGCCTCTCTGCAGGACAGGTGAGGAGCAGATCCGTCTCATCTCGTTCCTGATCACGTACAGATCCGGCTCCATTAGGACACGCTACCCCCCCAGCTCCTCTGTCCTCCCACTCGCTCGCACAAAAACACGCCTCTCCTGCTATCCTTGTGAGGACGCCAGCTGACATAATGCATTCCCGAGGTCCTCGTGCTAACCTTTGCCATCACAACCAGAAGCCCGGCCGACCGTCCTGCCCACTCCCGCCGCTCTACTCCTAAAGAACAGAGTAGTCGACGGCGGCGTTCCGGCTATGATGGGTGAAGACACGTAGGTATAAGATATAGGGACAAGTAAAAAAAAAGAAAAAGAAAATCATTGTAAGCCTTAACCTTCACAGTCTATGATGCTCGACTCAAAACAAGGCAGTTGCTATCCGCCGTGTGTTTCCAAGCAACAAGGACTGCTCCAGTGATTTCTCTCTCCTCAAATTGCATATTTTAAATCTGGAAGCTTGTTTCACCAATTTTATCCCACATCTGTTTGAGAACATTCACCTGCATTGAAGACACAACCCATCTGCAGTTTGTCCATAAAAATAATAATACTACAGCTTTTAATGTAAACATTAAAACAGATGCGCCACATATTGAATCACATTCATCATTGCGATTTTAGCACATGCAATATAACAATTGCAAAGGCCTGTGTAGGTGAAATATATATTCCTGGAGCATTCAAAGTCTGCCTGTCAATGACACAGCTGGCCAGCAGGATGGACTGTTGCTGCCCTTGATGGGAACACCTGATAAAGATTGTAGTAACCTAGATGCTGAAGCTCAGGGAAAGAGCCAGAAAGATCATGAGGGTGGAGAAGAAAGCAAAGAGAGAAGCGAATTTTGGGGCGCTGCAACTGATGTTATTGCAATACCCAACGTAAATATCACTATGCAATGTTTTCTTAGTGTCCTGCCGTTCTAATATTGCAAAACTTTAAGAAATCTAGCTTTAAACGGCAAATATGCTTTTAGATTCTTCCTTTTCACATTCATATCCTTTAGTTCTGTTCTATATAAAGTGGAACGGCAACGCTTTGGTCTGAATTCTTCTAGGGCTGGGCGATATGGATTAAAAAATAAATCTCAGATTTTATCATACCAAATCCGATTAATCGATTTTTTCCTCCTTTTTGTTTCATAAAAAGAAATTAAAGAAATTATTTTAAAACCTTGCTTTTATGTCAAGCATTTCGTCAGGGAGTTTACCTGAATTCAAAGTGCAACTAAAAACTAGTTGTGAAACATGCTTGTAAAACAAGATGGCAGCCGTGCCATTATAAACAATGAAAATATAACAAAACATTTGCTGCTAAGTGGTATTACACATTGAGCTAAGAACAGGCTTCACTGCACTTGTGAACTTCAAACTAAGTTAAAAAAAAAGTAAATAAGTAAATGAAGTACCTCGTATTATGGTAAAAAAAAAAAAAGTTTCCACTTAACAATATTTTGACAATACATTTGCCTAAACATATATTCAGCATCACATGCTGTTCTCATCATGGAAACCCAATTAGTGTATTGGCAAAATAAAATCCAGATTTTCCAAAAATGAAATCTTAAAGAATTGTAAATTCGAATTAATCGGTTAAATCGATTTATCGCCCAGCCATAAATTTTTCGTCAGATAAGCTCAAGTGACCCCTCATGTCACCCATCATCATCATCATCCGCCTCTGAGATCACGTCTTTTTCAAGTCGTTTTGATGCGGCTCTTTGCCCGCCACCCCCCACCATCTCTCATGGTGTTCCAGCCCACCCCCTTCACCATTTTTGTAGTTTAATGGCCAAGATACTGTTATCTGGTGCAAGAGAATCTTTTTGTTCACAGATTTATAAAAAAATATCAGCGGAAGATGTTTCAAATTCCTCTTCATTACTGGCAAAAATGACTGAAGCATTGAGGAACTTTCGCAAATCGAGGAGGACTTTCCTCACTGATGCGTATACATTCCCACAAAAAATTTAATTTACCCAGGCCCGTCAACAAGGTTCTGATAAGTGACTTGTGTGGCTTGGTGCACCCAAACAGCCCAACATTCAGACTTGTCCACTGACGGCTCAGCATCCTTGAGCTCTGACGACAAAAATCGAAGCGACAACTAAACACAGCGGGAAAGTGGTGGGAGGCCTTTTACCTTCTTTAGATGTTCCGCAAAAAGAGCTGTGACATAAGAGCAAAGAAAACGAAACAGAAAAAATCTGAACGGCTTACAAAAAAAAAAAAAAAAAAAAATCGGACCCAAAAATAATCTGGAGATATCGAAACAACACTTTGGAAGACTAAATTAAACTTTTCAGTACTTCCAGGGGCCCCAAGCACACAGCAAAAGGGCTGAACAAGTGGACGTAGCAGTAGTAGTAACTCTTTTTTAGAACAGGCTGCAACAAAAAATAAAATATGAATGAAAAGTACACAATAAGATTCAAGTACAATTCTTACACTGGTAAGAAGAAGCCATTTATTTTGTTACCAGGAGGTCAAAGCTACTGGAACTGCTGCTAGACATATTTCTTCTACGTTCTGCACCTTTAATCCTTTCACAAATGTTGCCACTTTTTCAGCAATTAAGGATGTGCATTCATCAAATCCCTGCTCTTGAATCTATCAGTTTAAGAAGAGTTGTTTCCTTCATTTTGGCCTGAAACGAATAGATCTCCAGCAAGCAGTGGAACTTCATTGTGAATGGTAATTAACTACTCAGCAAGTAAGTGCACCAACGTGTTTAGCCGTGAGGCTAAATTTAGCTCTGGCTACTCCAAGTGTCTCACTGAGAGCAACTTTAAGACGATAGTACAAGAGGAATGTTATGACTTTTTGTTTACAGACCCGAAGGGAAGTAAAAATACCACTAATGCGTGTAGAATATAAATAGATTACAGCTCTGTGCCTGACGAGCTACGTACAGACGGAGCAAGCGGGCAGCATTTAAACACTGCGGGGTGAAGACATGTCAAACTGAGACGAGCCGATTCATTGTGCGACTCTACTGGCCAAGCTGTGAAGTCACAGATGACAGGCTCCAAGAAAGGAGCACACAGAGAGCATTACCGGTGTAGCATTACCCTGTCTGTCCACCTTAGTTCCCAGTGACAGGTGCTGTGCTTTCCCTCCGCACTGCTACCTCAGACCTAATTTCTCTGCAGGTTCGGTGTTGGCTGGGTGAGGCACAGCACGGGGGGAAAAAAATGGGAAAAACACAAAGCAACTGGGGCACAAGGGGAAGCTAGCAGGAGGTCACCAGCGTTTCAGAAATGGAAAAATAGCCGCCATGAACTTTTACTTTCCTCTGCTGTAACTCCGAGGGACCTTAGCTGAACACCACAATCATAAGCCTGAGTAAAAATACCACGGTATAATAGGATTTACACAAAAATTAAGATTTTATAGCTTTTCTTTAAATCAATTGAACAAAATTGACTGATTATTACAGCTTCAATAAAGTTGCTGGTGCATTTATTTATTGGTATCTTTGTTTATTGGCAAAAACTAAAAAGCACCAGTTAGGTTTAGCAGTGGTTCTTGTGTAGTTTTTGCCAAAATACCATCACTTTTTTTCCTGTTCTGATCTTTATTGAGCAACACTGGGGGTAAAATAAGCTAATATTAGCTGGTTAATTAGTCAGGCTAACTGCTCCGGGTACCAGCTCAACAGATGATATTTGCTACTTCCCAATTGTACTTTTATAAACAGTCTAAGTGATGCTCTTTGCATCTAGAAATCATTTTAAACTAATTCCTTTCTTTCATACAAGAGACTGAAGCCTGTTTTCAGCCAGCTGGCTGGCAGTGTGGAGGGGCAACAAGGCAACAACTAGAGAAAACTGGTTACCTTATCTGGCATGTCAGTAAAATGAATTTAAACCACAGAAATGTTACGGACCATGTCTTATACAAATGCCCTACATTAAGTAAAGAAAATCAAGCGTAATTATAAAGCCTCTTCCACAGACAGGAAGCACTGTACATATAACATTTAAATTACACGTAGTGTAAAAGAAAAAGACACAGGTGACAAACAAAAACATGACATTTAGGCCGAATAGAACCAAAATGTTTACGTGTCCAGAGAGTCGGGACCTGGAGCAGAGCATTCGTGGTTTCCTTGTCGTTCATCTGAACTCTCCTCAGCCTTTAATCATGCGTCAGGTATAAGCAGCAACCGAATATGTTCTAAGTCTGACTTCCAGCCACATCGGTTTGAGCTGCATTTTAAATCTGCCAGTTTGACGGTTAACACACAAAAATACCTCTCCTCTAATCATCACCTCTGTCACTCCTCTCAGTGAAGGAGATCATGGGGAGGGGGGGTGCTTTCGATGCATACAGCCGGCATCACAGAACAACAGGAAAAGTCGGCAGAGTTCACACAGGCCTCCTCCCCGCCGTTCTTTTTTAAAATAGGAACGTTTTGTTCCTGGTATGGAGAATGTATGTCAGCCAGGAGCGGGGCATAGTCTTGTTTGAAAAAAGACATCTAAATGGAGGGGGGGGACCTCAATGCAAGAACCGGGCGCTTATCTCTGTGAAGCATATGGCAGATGTTGGGGACAGTCAGGTGAAATGTTACACGCGTTGCCTAGACAGCCTAACGGCCACACAGGGCTCAGTCAGCACTTCAGGCTGCAATAAAAAAAAAAAAAACGTCTGCAACACAGTAAGCCAGGTACAGGCCCAAAATAGTGCAAAAATCTGCCCATCCAGACTTTTCAGTCTATTTGGCAGCGACAGAAACTAAAACATTTGAATATCCCTGGAAGGCGGACGCGCTTGATAAAACGCTGGAAGCCAAGAGTCAGAGCACACCTACCCATTAGCTTGAGATGAGCGGTTACGGCCGTTGTTTTGACTGCCTGCGCACCTTCAGCTACTCACGGACAAACAAAATAAACAGAGAGTTAACTTTTAATGCCGCACCTTGTCTTGGGAGATTACATGTTTTGTAATCATTTATGTTAACACCAGAGTTGCATAGCCGCGTGTGTGTTTACTCGTTTGGCCTTCACAAGCTTAAGACTGGAGTTTAAGATAATGACTCATGATATTATTTTGCAAAATAAACGCATTTTATCCAGCCAAGCTTGTTCTGTGGGCGAGTTCGAAGCTTTGAGATGCTAATAGGAGCAGCAGAATAAAATGGAGGGTATAAACTAGACAGTAAACACACCTTGGAAGTCTTATCTGAACACGTCGCTGTCACAGAAACAAGCCACCAGCTCCTAACAAGCACATAAACTCTGCAAATGGGAGGGAGGATGAGCGTGAGTCACCTTCCCCTTCTGGATATGCAGGGTGGAAGAAAAAAAAAAAAAAACGATATTTGTAATGTGCAATCTAAATATGTACCGATGATATGAACCCATCGTATACTGAATACTCAAGGTAGATTATGGTGTTTATTGAAGTCACTGATCCCCGAAGAACTAAGAAGCAGGACACTGTGTTTTTATTTAGGCTAAGTGATATATTTAGTTAAGTCAGCTATATATAGTTGAGCATTTTGTCATCTAAAGACTCTCAAAAACAAAAGTAAATGAATAACAGAAACAAAAAAAACAGGGTATTTTTCTACCTGTGTGCTGCTTGAATAAAGCCTGTGGCCTGGTTTTCCCCTGAAACTCTTCTGACAACGCCTGTCTGGTGGCCAAGGTGCAGACTAGTTTCACTTTGACGGTGAATACAGACCACACAGAGAAATGGAGACAGTGGACAAGAACTGGGAGAACCCAGGGAGACACAGATGCAGGACTGGACATATTGTCTAGAATTGCTTTTAGGAGCCACGCTCTACAGGTTATTTAAATCAGCGGGATAAGCAATCGAACGTGTTGCTACCATTGGAGCTGTGCTTTACTCAACACTGTTTCTAACCATACCTCTGACAACCACACTGCAAAAAGAGAACTAAAAATAAGTAAAATTTTCTTGAAATTAATGTATTTGCCCTTGATTTGAGCAGGTAAATAAGATTATTTGCCAATGGAATGAGTATTTTGTACCCCTAAAAAAAGATAATTAGATATCCGGCACTTGAAATAAGATGATGGAGATGAATTGTTCCTATTTTAAGTGCAAAAATCTTATTCCATTGGCAAATAGTCCTATTTATCTGCTCAAATCAAGGAAAAATACTTTAATTTCAAGAAAAAAAATCTTATTTTTAGGCCTATTTTTGCAGTGCAGAGGAATAATGCAGCTACATGGATCGACTTTTGCCATCTCCATCAACCCCTTCTAATCAGATACTTCAAAATGCACATTTAAAAAACATTGATGGAAACGTGACCTTTGTAAGGACACCTTAAATTCTATATAATAACTAATGATTATTATGGGGGCTGGGAAAGACCAGACGTCTCTGTGCTACTAACCCTGAGTCCATATTCTTGACAAAAGCAGGAGTCAGTGTGGTGCCAATGGAGAGGCAACTGGTGGGAAGACAGTCCATCCAAGCAGTGGCTGCTTCATTAAACATCCTGACAGGCGACAGGAAGCACTAAAATATATCGAAAAAGGAATCAAAGTAGCAGGCAAAGATAGGGACTCGGGTCTGGAGTCACTCTTGGGTCAGAAAAACAAATACTTCCCACTGGATCCGGACTGGAGTCTAAAAATTAATCTTTCAACTCTTATGTAATCATGGCTAAAAATAAACTCCTAAGCGTAGATCATGGCAGTCATTAATTGTTGTCGTCCCTTTTAAGGGCACTTTCACACCTGCTTTAAACGCACCAGGGTTTGCTGAGAAGCTGTAGGGATGGGATGGTATGACATTAGATTGTGACAGATCCGAATGTGTTCAAGATCTGCTGAACCAGAGAGATGGTGGCATATAAGAGACTGTCTAAGCACTGCAGTGCTATACTCACACATGTCAGCTTCCTGTTGTTTATTTTCCTTCAGCTTAATTATTTAAATGTTGCAGGACTGAAAGGGTTTCGGGTCCAAAAGATGAAATTTTGCATCAGTATGTAGTTAGTATCAAAAGTTTGAAAAATAAATCATCATTAACTCAATGAACAGTTACTCAAGTCGTTTGTTCTGGGATGTGTCGTGTCAGATGCAAGCAGAAAGCCGCAGAAAGCACAGCAGGTATATTTCAACAACTTAAGAGCATAAACCGTTAAATGCAGCTTCATTTTTTAACCCTTTTAAAGCAGACAAAAGGCTTTTAAAAGATTTGTTTTATTCTAACTGCATCCAGGAGGAAACTATAAGAGCAGGCCTCTCCTCCGGCTGCTATTAGCTGCAGAGCTAAGAAAGTAAACATTTGTTAACTACATCAATAATAATAGTAATAATTATAAAATGTCCTTCTACATAAAAGCATTTCTTGTTTGAGTCACACATGAATTAAAAAGTAACTTCTCTTCTCCCAGTTTTACCAGTATTCTTTGAATATAGAACGTTATTAACAAAGGAACATCGGCAGAAACGGCAAATGATTTTCTGCTATTTCAAACATGCTCAACATGAAAAATGCATTTGAAACATGCCGACGTCGTGCTCGTCAATAACAATTGGTCTTACGCCTTACCAGCTAGAACCTAATAACATACGGCTTTCTGCACAGCTCCAGCCTAACCTGCTGCAGCCTCCATAATAAGCATTGCAAATGGTGACATGCTGCTGTATTTGCCTACGTCAGCTTTAGGTATAAAATTCATCTTGAACTGATAACTCAACAGTTACAGCAGATTAATTAAAGCCTTATCAGCTGAAAATCTAATGTTAATTCAGCCGCAACAAATAGAAAAACAATTTTGGACAAAAAAAGACTAAAAAAATAAATAAATCTGTATGTTTTATGATAACTGCTAAATAGCACAGGGGCAACAATAAATACCTAATACTGAAGTACGACCAGAGTACGAATGTTGTTGCCTGACTATTTAAAACGCAGCAATCGGGTCTTACAGGCTGCGATGACTGAAGTACAGTATATACCAGAAAAGGTACAACACTCGCAGGGGGAGAAGGAAAAAAAAAACACACCAAAGTGCTGGTTTGGCTGAGAGATCAGACAGCAGAGTGCACCAGAGGGAGAACAAGCTGGAGAGAGAAAACAGAGTGTATCCTGACACGGCAGCAAGAAGAAGGCAGAAACACGGCCTTTAAGCAAAATTCTGCTTAGGCAAGACTTCTTTCACTGTCCTGGGTTCAGGTCCATTTTCTCTGTTTTGTAGTATGAACACACACACACACACACACACGCTTCTGCTCCCTTTGATGTCATCTGCAAAGAGACATGCAGGTAGAAAGAGGCTGGAAGAATATGGTGGCGTGGGAACGGTTAAGTCCAAACAGGTCCACCTGTCCTGCCGAGCTGCTCGCCCTAGCCTGGCTTTCACACAAAGTGAAGCCTGTTACAAAGCACAAACGCATGGACACGTCTGGTCAACACACAACTAAACTAAAACGTCAACATGGTTGATTTCAGTACAGTCATTTGCTGTTTAAAGCAGTAAAAGATTTCCAGGCGATCTTTAATTAACCTATCATTATATGAACCCTAGTGCACCCTGTTCTTCATTCTCCACACCTTTACACACCTAAACATGCAACATGTCCATTTAACGGGAAGAAGCTTGTTTGACAGACCAAGTCAATATAAATAGAACAAATCCAAAACCAAACTATGAGGAAAAAACAGCAAAAAGATGGAGACTTAGAAAAGCTGAGCGAAGTGATTGTGCTTAGCAAACATAATGACATGTCTGCGCTCAGGCTCCAAGGATCATTCATCATTTCTCAGTGCATATATCCACTGGACTTGAATCCATTGTTCATGTGCTACACTGGCAGGATTTCTAATGCTTTTCACAGCCAATGTACTTTCTGCTCTTTGATTGGTGGAGATGACACAGTTCTCTCAAGGAGTGACAATCACCCAAATAGTCCAATGAGATCCCAAGATAATATCCTGCATAATTTATATTGTCCACCTCTACACACTGGAATGCAAGCGTGAGGCGTTCCCTCCCCTTTCTCTGTCGTTTTCTTACTTTCACTTTGATTTTGTGCTTTCTTGCAGTGGGAAAGTGATGCATAACCATGCCAGGCAGGAAAAAATGCATCCATACTAAGAAAGTTACGTTCAATCGGCCCCAGGATGATTCAAATGTCCCCTCCTTTTTTATGAATGGATGAATAAATGTATCTGGTGAATCATTTTCAAACAAACCAAGAGCAGTAATTAGATGGAATGATTATCTATAGTGAGATATAAGTGGCAGATTGATTTTGGTAAAACATAACAAAACATAATTTTTTAAGTTTAGTTATTTAACTAAGACACATTGATAGAAACATTGGCAGTACGCCTAATTGTAGATATGTCGGGTTTAGCAGAGCAGCTAAATTTGATATGTAGTCCTATGGTAGGTCCTAAAGACATGACATATTATGCCGAAATGGAACAATATGTTATTAGAATAGTTTTTTGGTTACTTAATGGTGAGATGTCACAAAGTTTACAGCCGATCATCTGGAGATCTTTGGTTGCCAGGTCATTTCACAAAGAGTTTCACCCGTTTGTGTACAATTTAGTTAAGTGGAAACCAGAGCTACTGAATTTATCAAATTACAAGCATCACTGGAATACCAAAGAGTGCAATATCAAATCACATAGCACAGTTTGGATGTTGTGAACAAAGTTCTGTATACTAATAATGGATTGCTAGACAGACTTTGGCTCCACTTGATGCCTCCATGATGTATATTTTTACTGGCCAAGACTAAATCTGGTAGAGTGGTCTGGACATGGTCATGAAGGAAATGGTTAATCATAACCAATACTGTCATTGCAATGCTCAGCATAAGTATCAGTTACCAATTGCAAATTTCCTGATATCTTGCAGCCTTGGTGGAAATGAGATCTCTCATGTACTTTGGTGTGCCATGTTGATTTACTCTGATCCATGTGTATTTTAATATACGTCGAGATTAATCTGATGTTACCTTTGTTATTGTACCAAAGAGATGTAGACGCTATTTCAATCATTTTGGCCATGTCACATTCAGGTGTCTCAAAAGGAGACATCGGGGCCAATGTGGAAGTGTCCGACAACAAAAGACGACGTTATGGCGATGAGAATGAAGCTTACAGTGTTAACAGGGGCATCTCTGTCTTATTTACCAATATTAAGGCAAGAACGAAAGGAAAAGTGTTCAGATGAGTTGTAAATCGTGTCGGTGAAGTTATTTGAATGAATCCATGTTAAAGCCCAGGCTTAAATACCTGACTTATATCCAACTTAAAACATATATTAGTAACTTTAAAAAGTTACTGCAGACTGAAGTAGACGTTTTCATGCTGCCATCGAGTCATCCATGGCACACAGTTACAGTGAAATTCTATATTAGGAGTGGAAGTTTTGCATTAGACTTCCTATTAAAGGCTTTGTGCCAAAATGGTAGTCCTGTTAACTGATTGTAGCTGACAAAGATTCAGGTTATGCAACCAGAAGTTGCAACATACATGTATCCAAAACACAGCAGATCTAGTGTCAAGCATTACCCTCTAATTCAACCATTTTAACTAATTTAACTAACTATTAACAATCTTTATGAACAAAATTTGAGTTACCATCGTACAGCCGAATGTGCGGTAGCTCTCCATTGATCACTGTTGTGTTCAGTTGCTCATGTGGTCGTGCTATAGCCATCTTTTAAATTTTTTCTAGACTCCTTTTAAGTTTTGGGAAAGGAATAAACATCGGGATAACGCCTGAATTGTACTTTCCCCACTGACGTTTAACCATTTTTACTTTTTTTTTAAATGGTCTTGAACCCCCTGCAGCCTAAGGGGTGTTTCACTTTATTACATAGCAATCAGTGATTGGTCAGTTACTGACGAGCCTTAAAGATCGACTGACAGGCGGTTGCTGCGTATTGTAGATTTATTTTGTTAATCTGTGAGGGGTAGTTGGTAGGTCCTATGCTGTTATAGGCAAGGCTAAGAGTCAACAGTTAAACTGATGTGCAAGTTTAACCAATATTTAAACAACTGAGTGAAATAGTTCAAACATAAAAGCTTAAAAATAAGGAGTTCTGTGAATGATGCAAAATGCTTGCCTCTGGGTTGAAGTTTAGTTTACCAGAGTTGATTTATTTGAACATTGTTAGATTTCTCCCTGAAACTACCCTGATAACTTTTTCATTTGTAAGGATTGAACAAAGTGGATAGCACGTTTAAACCCATCTATTCACTGTGTGCAGACGTACAGCTGCAGAAAACAAAAGAGCTGGTTGGCTGGGGTGAGGGCAACGTGCACTCCTGCACATCCTCATAAATGCAGTACGCCGTCACTGAAAGGACAGGTTGTCTGAAGACATAACACCTGGTTGGGGAGAGGCCCTAACCTGCTGAGCTCCCGCTATTCTTTATCTTTGTGCTTAAACACCAAAACCAACTTACTTACAGGACAGTTCCAGAAAACAATGAAAACACTGAAACTTATGCAGAATGACTTGTTACAGCCAGTGAGTGAAAGAAAGAGGGAGAGACAGGGGCGTGCAGACTTCCAGTGTGTGTTAGACAACAAGGTCAGCCCATCCCCGGAGAGGTGTTGGCTTTCTAACAGAGTATAGCTACTTGAAACCAAGGTCACTGCTCTGTGGCTGTGAGAGGGACAGGGGAGAAAGGCCTGGCTGGGACAGCTCTGCCACATGTGTTTGTCAAGCTCACTGACTACATAACCAAGTACTCAAGGAGTTTTAATGTGCTTGTGGGTACATGTCTTAACACTGATAAAGTTTGAGTCACGGTGAGAAAATAAAGACACCAAATAGCTCCTAAATACCTTTTTCTATGTGTGTCAGTTTTAGCTTGATTAGGGCCAGACCAGCGCTATGTTCACATAGCGTTATATCACCTCATGAAGCTTACGTTGACAGGCTTTTCATTAACTCAGGAATTCTGTTGTCTCGTTGGGCTCTGAAACTCACCGAGAGGTGAAAGCGTGAATAGGATCTTCTTGTAAACATACAAACATCCGTTTGTCCACTACATCCACAGGGGGCGGAATAAGAGTTATTGGGTGTACAAACAAAACCCAACTGCACAGGGGAGGGAGGGCTACTTCAATGTTATCTTATCCTCCACCACCTTGGACAAGGGCCTAGCAGCTCTAAAATTAGCCATCACATCTAAACACAGTCTTTGGTGTAGCAGCTACTCTTTGATGGGAACTTGGCTCACGGCTGATGCAATGAAAGAACACCCAATCCCATTTCCAAATGCAGAGATGTAGCCAAGACTGTATACGAATGCAAGCCAGAGACGCAGAGTCCTTGACAATCTTGTTTTTTTTTACACGTTAGAGGGGAGTGGATGATTAGCTGATTTGCATATTTACTGTGAGCCGGCCTACTGAACAGTTTTACTCTGATCAAGTCCATAACTCATGTTCATTTTCCATTTCAAGATAAAAAAAGGTAACAAATGAATCTACAGTACATTGACAAGGCTAAAACAAATGAGGCTCAAGCAGCATGATATTGAGATGTGTTGTTTTAGATTAACTTTGCAGGAAGCAAACTAAATTATCAGGCCAGATCCATCTCTCAAACAAGCTTGTAGCTGATTATGGGAGTGAGTAGGTGACTGAAGGAAAGGGGATTCAACAACCACCACTGGTCAAACATCAGGCAAAGATGCTATCTTTACTGTAGATGTTAGACTGTGTACCAATCTACTATTCCCCATCTGATAGGTAAGAAATCGAGTGATCCTTAAAAGGATATTAAGCATTTTAGATCAAATACATTTAACAAGGTGAACCAAAACCTCATGCATTCGCAAGACAGGATTCTAACTGAAGACAAAGGCTCACAAACAAGAACATTTACCGTATTTTTTGGCCTTTTTTTTCATAGATTGGCCGATCCTGCGACTTATATTTAGGTGTGACTTATTTATCAAATTTAAATGGTAATTCATCCTGACCAGCATGAACCAAGGAGTAAACATTACCGCCTATAGCCACAGAGCTCGCTAGGCTTGTGAAAACTATCCTGCTCCTGTATCGCTTAAAATCGTCCCAGAAACTAGAGCTAAATTGTTTCATTGCCAAAATATCACAAGTCAGACAGAGACAACTTTTTCATTAAAACCCTGGTTGAGATGGAAAGGATGAATGTTTTTTTTAGTAGCTGGAGATTTATGTTTGCTATGATCCTAAATCAAAAGGACATTAATGCTTCAACCTTTTCTGTATTCATCTCAAGCTATGCCATTATCGCAACATTTCCCAACATTATCGCATATTGCAACTCTAATATCATGCCGGCCTACTTTCTAAAGTACTGTATTTGTTCATTGTGAATATGTTGGCATTGAAGCGCAACATAAAGATTGTGACCAACTTCTACGTACAACATGCAATCTTGAAACAAGAGGACCAAACTCTCAAACTACATTACAAGAAAGTGACAACGCCAACAATTTCATCCCGAGCACTTTACAGAAAACCCAACATAAGTATGAAAAATAATGAAATTCTGAGATTCAAGCTTCGACTGGACCCCTACCACAATGACGGTGCCAAACCAGCAGGTAGAAACGACCACCTCTCTGAGAACGAGGACAATAAAAAAACAATGAGGAGAAACAAAAGCCAGCGGGGCATTTCTTTCTCACACCGTCTTAGAGGCTGTCAACCTTGAGAAATTCAACACAGAATGAACTTGTACCCTCTGTGCAATCACTGGACATACTGAAATCCGAACCCTTGGCAGCCAATAAAGCCAAGTACTGCATCTTCTTGCTCCCCATTTCACTGAAATTGTATGACCAACAGAAGAGCGAAAATTCCCCCTGCCTAAGATGTAAGCTCCCCGCCATTCAACTGGCTATTAGCGTATTCCTCCACACTCCAAGCCACAGAGGCTCGCCTGTTCCCTGCAAACAGACTTTTTCTATAAAACATCAGTATGCAGTCTGCCTCCAAGGGAAGGGGGAGGAGCAGCGCAAGGGAAGGAAAAAAAGGGAAGGTTGGGAAAACAAAGCTCCTTTGGTCGTCGCTCCAGCCAGGCCAGGCCTGAGCTGCAGCGGCGGGGGCGAGTTATGTAATGTGACTGGCAGGCCCCGCTTCCCAGTTCAGATCTGCTGCTCACAATAATCCCTCCTGAGGAACAAGCCCCGCTTTGGAAGGAGAGAAGGAGATAGAAGTGGAGCTGCGAGGGGGAAAAGCAGCGGAGGGGTGAGATTACAAGAATTTTAGCCTTTCATCTGCACCAAATCTAGCTCACTGACATCTACCCTCTGAGCTCCTCTGCTGAAAGATTACAGCTGAAATAAAAGCGACGCCACTAATGACCGGCTACGGCAAAGAGTTACCAGTTCTGTGCAATCAGCCCACGTGCAAAAACATTTAAGAAATGTGCTTTTACACTACTTAGAACTGGTAAAATAGACAATCTTGCATCATTTGTTTCTAAAGCGTTACACTGTGCGTGTAACGTAAGCGCCGTGGCTTACGCGTGTTTTTGAAAGGGGAAATTTACCCCAGGCGCTGTGAAGTACAATCCACAGCTACGCGTTTCTGCGCAGAGAAAAGCGTTCGTCACATGGAAAGAGCAACATGCGTCCATCAATCTGCAGTGTGCGTCAACAACAAGGTGACATCTACCACCTCGTGGCTGAACTGAGACCGGACTATTATTTTGGGATACTTTAGGAAGGGAACTTTGACACAGGATGTTGTTTTCCACTTTATTCCTAGGCAAACAGGAGCGTATATGCATCTGAAATTATAACTTCAACCTAATTTAGGCGTTGCCAAGTGTAAGTACTCCGTATTACGCAAGTGTTATGCATGTGGTGTAAATATCTTGAATTATCAAAATGGAAAGCTAACCTACGCGCATGCTGATTTGCTGTAATGCGGATGGTGTATTTTCTCCTTAACACTATTATGCTGACACGTGCATTAAAACTGCCATTTGTACAATTTCATCTGCCAAATGCAATTGCATTACCAGCGCCTTGCTGCACCCCATAAATCCTTTCACAAAAATGATTCCTACAGTCAAATTAACAAATCAACTTAGACCAGAGTGTGAAGGTAAGGTCCAGAGAGCATCATCAACGTTGGGCCTCACTGCTTTCTGATGACGGAGACTGAATGTTTGTCAGAATGTTTTTGTCAAGCTGTGGTTTCACAACCGCGCGTAAGAGACGGGCCTCCGTTTAACCTGCCTTTGATCACGGCGACATGAACCAATAAGCCAACGTCAGATTCTTTAACTTTGTGCGCCAACACACGTCAAACCAGCTCCACGGCAACCCTGAGCCGCACGCGCCAACACACACTGCACACATACTTGCAAACTCGGCTCTGAGACTCCCTGCCTTGCCAGCTGAGCGGCGTTAAAGCAGATGATAACGTCAAGCATCCCGTTCCAGCACCTAAAAATCCCACAAGACCCAGGGGCGCCTCAGACCTCGCAAGACATTGTGTGAACAAAATCAGTCAAATACAGGACCTCTTTAGATGATGCATAAGGAGTTTTTCCATCCCTTTTTGTATAATATGCCCTTTCAGATTTTTTTAAATTATGAAAACGATGAATCCAAATGATAATCAGGATATGTGTTGCCATGGCAACAGTCCAAGCAGTCGATTCTGCATGAATACGTTACTGCATGCTGGGGAATTCAGCTTGGAAGGGGCTTGTTGCCATAAAATCCAGGTATAAGCAGCACGAGGAGAGCATTGGCCGCATCTGGGTTAGACAAAACAAAGACAAAGAAGCAAGTGATCGGCAGTAACCTCGGCCGGTTCTGTAAACCATGAGACCAGGTTGAGGATTTAAAGCAGTTAAAAATAAAGCTCTGATTCTGATTTACTGAGCTGCTTGCCTGGAAAGCATGTGACTGGCATCACATGAGGTATGGGAGGAGGAGGAGAGTGGAAGAGGGTTTGGTGTAAGTGTGACTCTGTTTGTGTGTGTGTGTGTTTACCAGCTACTGAATGTACATTCACACACAGCACATCTCCAACTTTGGGCACTATAATAAGCTTTGTGATTAGTTTCCTTGGTTTCCACTGACAGAGAGAAGATATAGACGGCTCTGAGAGGTAAACAGAAACAGCTCTTGCTGCTGCTGCACAGCAGCGTAAAGGAAGGCATACGAGGAACGGATGGAGGGAGACTTAATAGATTGAGGGGGGATGAGAAGGAAGATTAATACATACAAAGGTGAGAAAGAGGGGAAAAGCCAAAGCATAGAAAAGACTAGACTCCAAAATACACATAAAAAAATCAAATTATATTGTTTTTAATTTAGCATTTGTAATTAGAAAATTCCTCTTAATGGAATTTGGCTCCTTCTTACAACAATCCCCCGGTGTCAAAATTGGCTTTTGCAGCCTATTGTATCTAAGCACCTCCTTAAATATGCATCTTGAGCCTGAAAACTGAAGAGCAAACAATCCACGTTGCCTATGTTGCTTCCTATTTTGTGTGATTTGTTCACTAATAGCTGAACAACTCTATTGATCAAGTTGAGGTTATATCAAATGTTTTACAATTCGCCTCAACTTTGCTAACGCTGTCTTAATGTTCTTTGACACAGAGATACATGACATACAAGGTTTTGCTCCCGTAACAATAAATGTATACAGGATTTCAGCGACAGTCCCATAACCAACGGGAAGCCCCATTTGTGCATGTGCAACGTATGAATGCGAGCGAGACAGACCAGGGGATTTGTGGGACTTTGGTTGGACACACGCTAGTTCTGCCCTACAGAGGCTGTGACCTACTTTTTATAGTCTATAAAACAGACAAGCACACACACAGCCTCTGACAAAGGGACAGGAAAGCAGAGGTTAGGCACGCACTAAGCCTCATTCCTAATACATGCATTCCAGTGGGTAGAGCTCAATACTACTGTGCTTTCAGCCTGCCTGCTGGTACAGGCATCTCCTGCAATTACAAACTCATGCATGTCTGACAATACAGGGTAAAGGCAGACGCCCCTTCGTGAAACCAAACTGGCTCAAAATGCCGTTCTCTGTAGTTGTAACAATGGGAAAAATACATACCATGAGTGAATATTAGCATAATTTAAATCATGGTTACATTTATTTGGGCACAAAACCCAGTAAAACACAAGGTTTCTGGTGGCACACAGTTAATAAGGAATGCCCCTACACGTGCTGCATGATGCAGCACAGCCCATGTTCTGAAGGAAAGAAAAACAAAGTAACCAAAAAGACCAAGCTCGAAGAATAGATGCTAGCTAAAAATGCCTCAAGAGAAACAGCTTTAGAAAAGGAGCACGGATCAGCCTGATGAGAAATTCACTGAAAGATATTTTTGAACCTACCGATTCCATGGCTGTGGGAGAATGTCAGTGGGCTAAAATCCAACGAGAAAATAACACCTGCTGCTGTAGCGTCCACAGAATCCTGGAAAACAAGAGAGAGAGAGAGAAAAAAAAAGCATTATTTCCAGAAACAACGCAAACACTCTCACATTCCTTGCCATGGATGTGCCTGTGTGTGGATGCAAAGGGTCATGTTTCTCACTGAAAACGGCCCAAATAAAACAATTTAAATATAATCAACATGTAGCAGGGACACCTAAAACTATATAGTTATGCAAAATCACAAACTACAATTGGGCCTTTCTCTAAGGGTACAATCACAGCAGAAAAGTCCTTTGGTCCACTTGTTTGGTCTGGACCTAAAGCAGACTTCTTTCTTTTTTTTAGTTTGTTGTGGTTTGTTTTCATATTGTTCTTTTTCCAAGTAAACTATAACTTGTAAGCAAGCCAGGCATGAGACAATCGTCTTTCCCATTGGACAGAAATGACTAGCATGGGATGTGGCACAGACCCGCAAAAAGCAAAACTATGATGGAAATCCTGCGTACAGCACCTCTGTTCTGCAGGTCTACTCTGCTAGTACAGCTCATTAAACGCAGGTTTTGAGACATTTTGTTTGACATTTTGTTCTAATTTTGGATCGGTGTCGGACAATGGGCTCTGCAAGGAGAAGGGGTCCCACAGCATGCTAGGAACAGGTATGATTTGAGTACTACGTTCTCAGTACGTTTTCTCAGTATCACATTTCACCAATTTTAGCTTCCCTTCATTGGCTTCCAGTTAAATCAAGAATATAATTTAAAATTCTCTTTCTCGCTTATAAAGTCCTTAATAATCAAGTTCCATCATGTGTCAGAGCTCTGATTACCCCGTATGTTCCTAACAGAGCACTTCGCTCTCAGACTGCAGGTCTGCTGGTGGTTCCTAGAGTCTCTAAAAGTAGAATGGGAGGCAGATCCTTTAGCTATCAGGCTCCTCTCCTGTGGAACCAACTCCCAGTTTTGGTCCGTGAGGCAGACACCCTATCTACTTTTAGGACTAGACTTAAAGCTTTCCTTTTTGACAAAGCGTATAGTTAGAATGGCTTAGGATATCCTGAGCTATCTCTATAGTTATGCTGCTATAGGCTTAGATTGCTGGAGGACATCAGGGTCTATTTTTCTCACTCTGCTGCGTTCTCCTACTGTTCTCCAATATGCATTGTTAGATATTATTTTAACTTTTTGTTCTGTCATTTTTCTC
Organism: Fundulus heteroclitus; assembly: GCF_011125445.2. Lineage (NCBI taxonomy): Eukaryota > Metazoa > Chordata > Actinopteri > Cyprinodontiformes > Fundulidae > Fundulus > Fundulus heteroclitus. The sequence goes on along the minus strand of NW_023397053.1, from coordinate 14,752 downwards.
TTCATAGTAGGTACACCTGGTCTGACGCTCTGTTAGCTGTGACGTCATCCAGGGGAGACAGATCATCCACTATTACCATATAACATAGAAAGCTTTCCTGGATCAATGTGTGCTTTTGTGTCTTTGCTCTGTCTTCTCTAACTCCCAGTCGGTCGAGGCAGATGACCGTTCACACTGAGCCTGGTTCTGCTGGAGGTTTTTTTTCTCTGATAAAGGGGAGTTTTCCTCTCCACTGTCACTGCATGCATGCTTAGTATGAGGGATTGCTGCAAAGCCATGGACAATGCAGACGACTGTGGCTCTACGCTCTTTCCTGTGGAGTGAATGGCGCTTGTCAAAACTTGATGCAATCTGCTGGGTTTCCATACATAGGAAACTTTTTTACCAATCTGCCTGGATGATATTATAGAGTTTGACTTTGTAAAGTGCCTTGAAATGACATGTGTTGTGATTTGGCTCTATATAAATAAAATTTAGTTATAAGCATTTTAGCTTTTTTAAGTCTCTACACTCCTGAGATCTGTACTTGTTAAAAAGACATGCAAGACCAACACCAAACAGTGTTGCTCTTTACCCCTAAATATATAATATAACGCACTTTGTTAAAAACCTAAATGTGATATGAATGGGAACAACATGGATTGATTCATTTATTTTTATTACACCAAGCACTAAACATGGAGTCGGCAAACATGGCATCATCAGATGATTCTTACTTCAGGAAAACACAACTCTCACATTTGATAATCCAAACAGCTACAATATTAAACAGGTAAAATATACATAGCAGTGGGATAAAGATTAGATTGGGGAAGACGTTTAACTAGATAAACAGGAGGCCAGCTCCTCCTTGTTTTACCTCTTTATCCTCGTCGCAGTAGCAAAGAGTAAAACAGGATTTTCTGACTTCAGTAAAGCAGGTGGTACATGCGATGTAATCCTATCATTTGAGGGAACCAGATAAGGGCCCAAGGCTACGCAGCAAGGTTCGATTGCAGGATGATAAGCAACATCTACGAGCTGGAGAGATGCAACTGTACAGGTTTTATTTAATCTGTTAATTTTACACACTCGCTGCAAATGTTGCATTTTATCGCTTATTTTATGTTTTTTTTTTATTATTGTTTCTTTTATTCTAGGAACCTGTATAGCACCTTGTTTACTGTGGGTGTGTAAAGTGCTCTATTAGTAAAGCTTGATTGTTAAACACCAGACAATGTATAAAATCTAACAATCAATCTCAAATAGAGAAGTTGTCTAAGAAATTCCCAAAAGAAAGCAATTATTTGTCTCAAAATGATCAGTAACTCGGAGTGCACCGTTACGCCCGTCTTGGAGATGTTTAGAAACCACGCAGTGTTTTCACCCTGATGAAAAATTATCTTTATTATTGTGTCTGCCTTAAGATCCTGTTTATGAGCTTGTGAATCAGCAAAATGCTGTTGTAAGAAGTCAACAATTAATAGTAAATCTAAGCCTCACCAAAAAATGGATGCAAGAGAGGAAATGCATTTTCACAGACCTAAAAGCTGAGCGCTTTACCATATGACTGAGTTACCAAAAAAAAAAGACACCAATACATGAAACAGGTGGGTCATTTAAGCTAAACCTGTAAAGCTCATAGCTTCAATCACAACAGTGCCTCTGAATGCAAAACGTAAATTCAACAAAATGTTCAATTTAGGACCAACTTATCTCCCATCTGTAGCCGCACTGCAGAGGGGGCATGTGGAAAAGGGATTTTTAAGGCCACCTTACAGCTTTCTTTTGCAACACAACACATACCGGAAATGTGCTTTTGTTTTTTGCCAAAAACCAATCAAAATGTTAGGTCTGTGTCATAGAACATAAAAACAAGATGTCTTAATATTGTTATAAAGTTATTATTTTAAACACTGAAGAAACACACTGCTGACAAATGAACAGATAAATATGTGGCGAGTTGGGAAAAGAAACAAAAAGGGAGTATTTGGCTGAATAAAGAAATAAGAAATAGTCGGGCTGCTTGTTGGAGGCTAGGTGGGTTTTCAAAAATTGGACTGGAGAAAATTTGTCCTAGGAACCTAATTTCCAGGAACCTTCTCAGTGACCCAGATATTTTCTGTGTGCATTACCGCTGTGAGGAACAATGTAGAGCCGTTTATGTAAACGACGTTCACTGACGCCGAGGAGAGACCGCTCCTCATCCAGGAGATTTGCTGCTTTAGGAGCGTGTTAAAACTGACCCACCCACCAAATATTGAAAGGAGTATCTACTCACAAAATCAAAAACATGATGCATTGAGCAGTGAAATCATAGCCAATAATGCTGACTTGGCTTTTTATCGCCCGACTCAAAATTGAACTGAACTGGGAAAGCTGACAGAGTTGGTGACTGTTGGCTGGTGAGCCTAAATTCAAGCCGATCTCAAAAAAAAAAAACTGGAAAAGATACAACTTAACTTGTTGGAATAGTTTTTGATAATAAACTCCCACATTTGCTCAGAAGTGTTATTTTAGGAATGAAAGTTTTTGTTGCATCTCTGCTGGAGTCTTGCCAGGTTCTTCTTGGTAAAAGAGATGTTTGGTCTCAGTTAGGCCTTTCCTGGTTAAAGGTTATCATCATCATAATAATACCACCTGCACAACTTATATGAAGTCTCTTCAAAGTTCATGGAAAGGTGTAACCACAAAAAGGAAAACATTACAGGGATTTCCCAGAGAGTTTCTGTTTTCCCGTCTTTCAATCAAAAGGACAACAGGGGACAGTACCTGCTGGTCTGGATGATACATTAAGGATAAAATGTTTCTAGAGCCATGCCTCCTCTGACACTGAATTAAAATAGCAAAAATTACAATCTCTGAATACTAAAAACTTCCTCTGACTTGGGAGCTATGTGCTGCACAGAATAATGAACTGCAGTCGTCACCACAGTATCAGTGTGTTTAATATCAGATCTGCTAAAGACAGGCTGGATGTAATATTCGGAGGGTTACAGATTTTCTGGGGCCCCAGCATGCTAATAATACAGTAGGTAGCCACCAGGATGGCCTTTACACGTCTGACATAGATCTGAACGATCAGGATCCGAATGCTCAGGGAGTTTGGAGAGGACACAGTGATAGAAAAGAAAGTAGTGAAGAAAATATGGGTTTATCCTAATGGATATATTATCACAGCAACTTTTAACAATAATCTCCTAATGTCATGCTTTCCTCATATTGCACAGGGTACATCCAGAGCGCCTTGCCTCCCTGACACCAATCTGCTCACCCTATCGTACAAACTGCTCTCCCGTATTTGACTGCACAAGTTCACCAACTTTTACACCTATTACAATTATTACTATTGAATATACAGTGAGTAAAAATCTCAAAACTTATCGTAAGGAGTCAAAGTTTAAGATGTATTCATAAAAAGTAAAAATAATTACATGCATAATGTAGGACATTTCTAAATGATAACAGCTTTTATGATTTTAGATTAATATGTCAGTAGTTCTCAACTAAACTAGTCTACTAGTTTAATTAAATGATGCTGCTACAATAAACCTGACATTAAAATACTATCACTGTTAATAGTATTATTGACTGACTTTTGATGATCAATTTATAATGTAAAAATCCCAACATTATCAAAAGAAATCCTGAACTGGGTGAAATATTGTGGCCCTCCCCCTAATGCCTCCTCGGCTATACAATGAGAACAAGGCTTTAATCAGGATTTAGACAGAAGGACATGTGAGGATATTTAACAGAGGCCCAGTGTTTGGCCGACATTCCAGTAATTATGGGTAACACCCCTCCACCCTCGTCTGAACCCACATTTGTTTCATCTATCCTGTTTTAAAGGCAGCACAGAGGGATTTAGGACCACTAGCAAGCAGGTAGCGTCTAGTTGTCGGCTTTAGCGCAGGAAGGGTGGCAGGTGGGACTGCAATGGGATTAAGGCCAGACCTCCTTGGGATGGCTTTGAGCAGTAATGAGGATGACTGTAAGATGTATTTGTGTTTGTACTGCAGTGAATCCTGAGGGGTTTTCCCCGGTGGGAAGGACAGGACTAATGGATTGAAATAATCCAGTTATACACAACAAGACTACCTTTCAAACGGCGTTTGGGATGCAGAATACATGCAACTCCTCGTGACCGCAAAGCAAACAACAACACCATGTTAAGCATAGCTAGGCTGAGGAGAAAACTGGATGCTAATTGAACCGATAAAAAAAGAAAAACGTCAATGGCCAAGTTAAGGTGTGTGATTTCCAAACAAGGTGCATACATCTGAAGAGAAATTGTAGTATCATAACAAAATAGAGATACAGCGGATTAAAATGAAAAGTATTCACGGTCCTGGAAAAATGGCAGGTTTTCATTGGCAAAAACATCAACATCCATCACTTAATTCCCCTTTTCCCCCAAACTAATGCAACATATATCCACCAATATTAAACTGAAAACCACACAAGTCAGACAGGAAGAAGACGTTACAAATAAAAAGGTTTAAATTTGTAAGCAAAGGATTAATGCTGCCTTTGCACATTCATAAACTAATACTAGTTCAGAATGCGTCTGAAGACTCAAGGTTTGAAAAACAAATGGCGCACAACTGGCCCAATTACAAATCTTTGTCCAAAAACGAACATAGGATGACCTTTGGCAGGTGTGCGAGCTAGCCAAGTGCACGCCTCTGAGCAAAACAGCAGCAGACAGAAGGACTACTTACTTCTTGTAATGTTAAAAAAAAAAAAAAAAAAATGCAGCGATCCGCTACCCAGTACCACCAAATAAAGCCGTCTCATGACTCCATACAGTAATAATGCCATGCCGCTTTGACCCGACATAAAGGAGGCTAAGCAGAATCAAGTGTCTGTGAACGGACTACTTCTTAATTGCAATCCCAGAGACGGTGACATGATTCCTTCTGGCTGACTACTTCGTTAATATGGGACGCCTGTTATGTTGAAGCTGCCCAAGCCTGCGAGGTTTAGAGGCATCCTTGCTGCAACACACCACAACGCGATGGCTGAATTCCCTCGTGTCCTTCGTGTCTCCAGAGAGCCGGTATGGAGCCCTTCCTTTGATTCAGGTGTGTTAGAGAAAGGATGCATGTAAACGTTGGAGGACAGTAGCTCTTAAGCCGGGCGTACACTGTACGAGTTTTTCAGTCGTGGTACTTATATACATCTCAAACTGTGCGACGGAACCGCGGGGTTTAAAAAGTTCACCGCTCACGATCTGTGCGGCGCGACGCTCGGACGAGACCGGACTGCTCACACTGTACGTCGTGTCCCCTCTGGGACCGCTCGCTGTGGGGACAGAGGCAGGCGAGCGACGGTAGGTGACAGGGACCCAGAGCAGGGGTTCGAGCCCAGCTCTGGCGAAGCCCGCAGGAGGCACCGGGCGTCAGGGGAACGGAGGGGAGAGAGGAGGGACGAGACGCACCGGCGGCCGCGCGGCACGGCAGGTCGCCCGGCCCGCCCCCCCCAACAAGCGGAGGAGTGCCGAAACAGGCGGCCAGCGCGTTGCGGACCGCGGAGGAGTGCCGAAACAGGCGGCCAGCGCGTTGCGGACCGCGGAGGAGTGCCGAAACAGGCGGCCAGCGCGTTGCGCGGACCGGACGGCTCGCCCTCCCCAACACCGGCCGGAGGTTGCTTCAGGGACGCCCGCTTCCCTCCCTCCGCTGGCGGGGACGGAGAGGAGGGGAGGGCGCCCCCTCGTAGCTCTGCTTGCGCTCACAAAAACCTCACGACAGCCGACTGAATTTCAAACATGTTTGATTTTCACCGATCGTCCGATTCCTGATCTGGAGGTAGTCGTGAGAAGCCAGTCCCCCCTCCTCCCCCCCTCTACGATCAAGCTGAAATTCGGCCGATTCAAAAAATGCTCGCACGACTGAAGAATCGGCCCGAAAAGGGGAAAAACTCGTACAGTGTACGCCCGGCTTTAGCGGGTGGACATGGACACCCTTGTTTTAGCTCCAGAGCACAAAGCTCCAGGATGGTGAAACAAGCAATGGTGTTTTCCTTTATAATTAGTACCTTCGGAAGTCATAGTGATAAATGTTTGTAATACCTGACAAACACACAATAAAAAGATCACTATCAGTGATCTTTATTTGAAACATGTTTTTTCTCCACAGAAACCCGTTCGTTGTTGTTTCATCATTATTGTGTATGTTATTTTAGCTATGTAAGTTATTTTAAACAGGGAAACAGTTTCCAAATATACGTTTTGAGACAAGCTGCTTATACAAATTACATTTGTAATCAGAGGTTCCACTGGACTTTATTGAACCACCATTTCATTAATTTTACGGATTGAGTCTTCTTTGTTACAAATCTGTTATTAAAAGAAAAAAATAGATGAGATGGTTAAGTAGATTTCAGGCGGATTCTCCTCACATTTGCTTATTTGGATTATTTGGCCAAGGCAACAGTTTGCAAACAAAAAAATTATCTCAATCCACAAAGGGCATTATCTGAATATATCCAAAATGACACTAGATATCATCCGTGATATTACCGATTAAACATTTCATGCACCAGAAAGAAGTGAAACGTCTTTAAGAAAGAGAAGAAGTCCAGTCGCTTTCTCCTCAAGCACTACGCAGAGATAGAACCACAAGAGCACAGTAACATCTCTTACCATTTACCGATGACTCAGGCACCAGCGCAATAACCGTAAAGAACAACTTGCAGCTCAATCCAACGCTGGAATGAGACATATGCTTACATCAGTTGCCTGGGTCTAAGGACACAAGTTTTCTAAACAATTAAGAAAAAAAATGTGCATCCGCATGAAAGGATGCTGCACTACTGAAACCGCTGTAGTAGGTATGCCAGGACCATTGGTGGCGCTGTGACTGTGCAGAAAACACAGACAACGCATGAAGTAAACATAGCAAAATGGTACGTTCAACGAGATCTTTATGTGGGCTGGCACGGTACACACAGTGCAGAGCGGGCTGGTTATAAAGGAAGAGTCTGAGGATGCTAATAACAGCCACAACAAAGGCAATATTTGCCTTAGCATGAACACAATCCATGCGCAGTTATTCAAAACGGTACTTGGGGAAACTTCTGGAAAAATCACAGACTCTACCTTTAAGTACACCCCTAAAATGCTCAAATGCTGAAGACACAATCGATTTGAAGAAGCCTCTTCTACTGCAGTATAATGTTCAATACCAACAGCTTTCTGAATTTACAAATGTTGCTAGTACTTCCGCTAGCAGGTATTCATCATTTTAACTCACTAAATTATCAGTGTCCTTCTTTAACCTCTTGCTGTAGCTTTATAAATAGTGTGATTTCATTTTCAAGCCATATCAACCATGCCTCCATGGCGCAGGGAAGACCGTACCCCTGTGACCGAGAAAATGCAGAACAGCAGTAGCATTACTGCAACTGGACGTGTCTCGATAATGGATCAAAAGACAGAGCAACTGATTAGGGAGGCTGACAGCAACACTGAAGGAACTGCATGAATTCCAGCTTGGTACAGATTGTGTTCTGCATGAGTCAGTCTTCTGCTTATGTCTGGAGTAGGGCTAAAAGACAGAAACCTTTTCTTTCAAGGAAAAAAAAAAAAAAAAAAACTCTGCGTCTCTAAAATCTCCCTAAATCTTCAGCAAAAATGTGTCAGTGTGAGGAAACCAAACCTGAAATGTGGCCATAATTGCAAAGGTTAAGTATTGTAGAAAAACAACACAGTTCATCACCAATAGACTCCCATATCCACAATGAAATGTCACGGTAGCAGCATCATGCTCTGGCGTTACCGTTCTTCAGAACAAGACTTTTACCAGACAGTTTTGACCCAAAATCTTCAGGTGTTTGCTAGAAAGTTTAAGATAAAGAGATTTAATCTAAAGCATTATTTAAGAATCAATAAAATCATGACTTCAGCATATTCAAGCTTTGGATAGTTAGTCAGCGTTCAGACCTAAACCTAATAGAGACCTGTGGCGTTTTCAGAAAACGGGTGTGTGGGCAAGAGATGTCTTCTCCGTCTGATAGATTTGGAGAACTTCTCCACAGCAGTTTTCACATATTGCAAAGACAGGAAGTGACATGCCGACAGACTCCCACAGACTGAACGCTGGAATTAAATCAAAAGGTGACTCAACAATGTTTTAGTTTATGGGAGTGCAGATGAATACAACCAGACTCTCGCAGATTTTTTAGGTTTTATATTTTTTTTAACTTAAGCAATACAGGATATATAACATTAAGAACTGGAAAACGTTTTTAAATGATCATGTCAAACCTTGCATTTTTCATCTTTTCATTAACACTAAAATTCCAAAACATCTTTCAAATTCTTAAAAAAAACAAACAAAAAATTAATTTTTTCCCCTTAACTTAACTTTGCAAAACCTTGGAGGACACAGGCAGACATAGGGAATTGAGAAAACATTCCTTGTCACGTGAACAGGAAAGGAACATACAGGACACATCCTGCTCCCGACAGGAACCAAGATGCTATGGATAACACAGACGAACAGCCAAGATCCAAAAATAAACATCTGGGGCCAGGGGCAAAAGCTTTTGGCACAGCCCCAGATACTTGAAAACACATGTATTGACCTCCCAAACTTGAAGAAAAGAAATAAATTAACAGATGTCTGCCTAAATTTGTACAGTTTAATCAAAACTTATTCATAACCCAATGCAGATTTTAATTAAGTTCATGTTTCTGATTGGAAATAAGAGTGATGTTTCTCAACATATAATATAATCAATCTTTAAAAAAAAAAACTTTATTCATCTTTTTTTTTTTAAATGGAATGTCAACAGCTATATAACCAAAGCGAGAATCTTCATTGGCATAACAACAATCAAAACATTTTACTTGCTATTCATCCTTCATATAATCTCTAATCCTTAGCTACTCCACAGATAAAGTTTGGGACTCTAGCAGGGCCACGAAACATTAATAGTAGTTTCAGTCAGAAACGTTATGTTGGTAACATTAAAAGATTGCTCCAAACCCAAATCTAGCAGTGGCAAGAATAATTTTTGGTTTGCTTGTATCTTCACATTTACATAATGCCAAGCTCAGTAGTGGCGAAAATAGATCTCTGTAGTTTTATTGCTGACAAAAATATTTTTTTCGAAGCTATGGGAGCCCGTCCCCCTCAGGCTGTGATGTCCCCCCGGCTGACTAACGACCTTAACGGCTTCTTCTGTAGGTCTGAAACAAAGACATTCAAACTTCACTTCTACACCAAAGGACTAGCTGCACCCCCCACCAACAACCCCCTCATCTCTCCCCTCTGACCCCCTACCGATACTAAAGATCACTGAGGAAGCTGTAAATAGGAACATTCAGCCTCAGAACAGCAGAAAAACACCAGGACCTGATGGCATCTCCCCCTTCAGCCTGAAATGACCAATTGACTCCCATCTTAACTCAGAGCTGTGTGTGAGGTTCATCTCCTGCTTCAAATGCTCCATCACCATCCCCAGAAAACGCACCATCAAGGGGTTAATTGACTACAGACCCGTTCCCCTGACGCCTGTGATCAAGAAATCCTTTGAGCGACTGGTGTTGAAGCATCTGAAGGACTTCACAAGCCCCCTGCAGTGTGCTTACAATACAGACAGGTCAGCAGATTGCCCAGCCAACATGGGACTACAGGGTTCTCGTCAGCGCATTTCAGCGTAACATTGTCAAAATTACCCTGTGAGTATGTTGGCTGATACCTGGGCTCCCTTTCTCCATGTTTTCCCCAATGGCTCATTCACTAATGCCCAAATTGTTGCTGTACAGTTTTTTTCTGTTAAATTTAGTGTCCCTACACCGCTAAAACTTCTCTGCGCTGCTTATTGCCCATTGTGATAACCACACTTGTATTGTATTAGCAGGCTAGGCTACCGTTAGCGTTAACCGTCTGGCCGGAACACTTGCCTCAATGACTTATGAATCGACATCCTCGAATAACTGGAGGTATCATGACAGCCCTACTCAGGACCTGAGCTGGTCGACACTGTTCTGAAGAAGTCCCAACTATCCTAACGTATTACTTTCTCAATTCTGCAAGAAGGCGCCGCCTGGCAAGGCTACAGCCGCAGTCTCTAGTCTACCCATGTTCGTCATTCTCTTGATGGGCTGTACTTAAATGAAATTCTACACATTATCCAGTCTGTCCAGTGTTTGTCCATCGCTGTGTGGTTTGACTCATACAAAAAATAAAAGATATGTCTGGACTGCAATAAACAATTAGGTCTGCAGAGAGGATTATCAAGACCATCCGGTACTTGTATGGGTCTAGGGTCAAGAAAACATCTCTGCAGACCCCGCACATCCTGCACACAAACCATTTAGACTTTTGCCTTCAGAATGGCGCTGCAGAGCTCCATTTACAAAACCAGCCGCCACAGATACAGTTTCCTCCCCCAAGCTTTCAATCAATCAATCTGATGAACACAATGAGCATCTAACAGCTACACAGCTATGAAACAAAATAAGTCTATTAGTCTCAAAACTCACAACCTCCAAATTTTCTTTTCTCTACATAGGAAAAACCAACACTTTTTATACTGTATACCAAATGTTTATACAGTGTGAGTGCTGTAACCAAAGTTAAATTTCTTGATCGTGCACACAATCATGGCCAAATAAGGCTGACTGAGATTATAAAGCCAAAATTACAATTATAAAAAATTACTACTGGTTGCGAAAGTTATCTGGATGTCTCAAAATATTAACAAAATACATCAAATATATAAGCAAACATGACTCCATGTGTTACCAATGAATATGTATCAGTCAATATCTACATTTTTCATCCTAGATATCCAGACACCAAGACAAATAATACCGGTTTAGTGATTGACTATTGTAAATGATCAATTATAAATGTTTGTAGTATTTCAGGTTAAACCATCTTTTTGTAACGCGGAACTGATAGCAAGACTTTTCATGCCTAATGAACTCTAGCAGTTATTGTAAATTTAAAACTAAAACAGATGTAGCAAGCATCAAGTACAACATGTTATTTATATAGCACACCCACAGATCAAAGTACTTAAAATAAATTACTTAAAAAGACGAAACTAATGATATATACAATATAACAAAGCAACCTCGTTCCACAGTTGAGGCGCAACAGTCTGGAAATCGCCATCACCTCACGTTTGTCTGGTCCTTGGAACTATGAGTAGATTTTGGCTTGAGGACCTGACGGCTCTAGATGGAGTCTAGACCAGTGGTCTTCAATTCCGGTCCTCGAGGGCTGGTGTCCTGAAACATTTATTTGTTACTCTGCTTCAGCACACCTGAGTCAAATAATCAGGCCATTAGCAGGACTCTGGTACTTGACTGCATACAGAGGAGGAAATTCAGCCATTTGATTCAGGTGTGCTGGATCGGGGACACATCTAAAAGCTGCAGGACACCGGCCCTTGAGGACAGAATTAAGGACCACTGGTTTAGACAAAAAAAAAAAAAACATCTCAAGTTCCTCTTTTGATACAAACTTTCTTAGTATGGAAGAATTTCTTAAATGATAAGAGGTTTTACACATGTTCTTTTCTGTGAGCTTCATGGTACATTGATTAGTTGAAAAGAACACCTTTGTTTCATGAGTTTGCCTTGACAGCAGAGTTGAAATATCCAATCGGATCTCTGATCAGAGGAAACATACTCTGAGGCAATTAACAAGCGCCTGGGTCTTCTCAGAGTTTAGTTGAGGAGAGCCATTTCCAACCAGTTTGTAATTTTTTTATGCAATAAAGTAAATCTGTTTGAAGAATCCAAACATTTTTGAAAGAGCTGTAGAGGCTGAATACCATCTGCATAAATTGATAAAAAGGTATTGAAATGTATTATAGATTTGACCAAGGCTGTGTATGTAATATAGAAAAAAAGAAAAGTGCTCAAAACAGAGCCTTGGTGTACCCCATTTTAGATCTTTAGACAATGACATGCCGTGGTTTATATAGGCACTTAAGATTCTGTTTGAAAGGTAAGACCAGAACCATTATAAAGAGTTTCAGAGATTGTCACCAAACTACGAAGTTTGTCAAATAAGAGCATTATAACAGGACTATTTTTTCCCCCGTCTGGTTTAACTTAATAATAGAGTTATTTTAAGTGTGGGAATATGTGAAGTCCTTTGACATCAGGGGACATGATCTTTTCTGCACGCAAACAATACATCAAGATAAACTCTGCAAACAATGTTACTTGGCCGTCATCTTTACTATATGACTGGTTCCTTCGTCTTGTCTTCAGACACCACAACACAGTAACTGCGTAAACAAATGTTATCTGGAGATCAGTTTCAAGAATACACTTGCTGTAGCTGGTATGGATGGAGAAAGAAATGCTATGTTGCACTGAAAGAAGGTCAAAGTGAAAGATATAACAGCCATGTGTGAACTGCTGTGTGGTTTTTTTAAAGAGGATAGGGCAAATTTTAGAGTTTTTGCAGATGTCTGCCCCCTCTGGCGACCACCTTGAATGGACACTAGTTTGTGCCCGTGCAGTGGAGAAGAGAGAAAGCATCTGCACAGGTCTGTTGTTGATAGGCGTGATGTCTTCTGAGGTAAGAAAGTTATAAATATTGAAGTTAGCCCGTGTTCTCTTGCTAATCCATCGATTACGGCGGAGACGGAACAAAACAGCCAGGTGAACAAGAGCACACAGCGCGTCACACCCACATGCACGGCTAGAGGACTTGGCCTGAATCACTCCATCACTGGACTAATCCAGGCTACAGAGGTAAGTGGAGGACAACTCATTTTGCACAAGTCAGGCAATTGTAAGGGCATGTATGGGAAAGAAAATAAATAATATTTGACTTCAAACTGCGTCTTTAACAAATACATTGAGACTTTAGAAGAGTACTATTAGACCAATTTCAAAGAGAATGGCAACAAACTACAGTGAGTGTGTTGCCCATTAACAGTTATAACATAGTAGATGTTAATGACATATGGCTACAAAGATCAGAAAACACAAATAAAAGGCCTGCATCAACTAAGACTACCCAAATCATGGTTAACATTTATTTACTATACAGACAAAAAGTTGGTGACTTAATAGTGCTGCGACAATTCTGATGCTTAAGTCGGCAACCCTATATCAACAGATTGAGTGTTAGCTGTTGTTTTTGTAAAAATTAATAAAAAACTTCAATTACAAAAAAAACCCAAAAAATAAGCCTGGTTATAACTAGAAAATATCAATGTATCCTCAATCAATGACTTGCTAAGATATAAATAATCCACATACTAGTCAACAAAGAACACTTTCTTTATATTATTTGTATCCCGGTTAAGAAGGCTCAATTTAATTTTTTTTTCAAATACCAGCCTACAAACCCAAAATAGAGAAACTCTTTGCATCATCATGTCAAAAATGCACAATTTTGTCAATAGGAAACAAGTTTACACATCTGCCTTGTCCACGTGATCATGGTTCCCTATTCTAGGTAAAAACAACCATATGTTTTAGATATATATTTAGATATAGTCACAACACTGCAGGTATTGTCATACACTGGCACTGTTAAACGTTCGCCGTTCCATAAGCTTTCCCAACACTCCCGTAAGGGAAACTGAGCTGATGACACCAGCCCTGCTTTTAACAGTGACCTTCAGCAAGAATCAGGGAGCGTCTTTGATGCTGACAGACTATGACTGCAGATAAATATGAATCTTCCCACTTAAACCCAGAAAATAACCGTGCCATGGCAACAGAAACACTGGTTAAAGCAGAGCTGAACAGGCACAAAATAATTTTACTTAAAATCTAGAAGGACAAATAAATATTCAAGTATCTCTAGCTGTAACAATTACACAAATGATAGCTGGTGCTAAGAAGCCGTGGCGATTTTGATTACAACATAAACTCCTGACATACACAAGATTTAATGACAAGAGCATAAAATACAGACTAAATGGTTAATCCTAACCTTAGTGCTTTTGACCATTTTAAACCGTTTTCATTAGTGATAGTGTAGACTTGTGGGTTGTATTTGAAACATGGTACTGGCTTAGGCTTCAGTAGGAAAGAAGAAGCTGAGCCATGTGTGATGTTTTCAAGTAACTGTAATGTCATGGTCTTGGCTCTCTTTAACAAGCAAATCATGCAGCGCAATGAGCAGAACAGGTGATGAGAAAGGCAGAATTAGCTCGTCTAAAACAAGTGAAAATGAAGAAGAAGTAAAACAGATTAGCAAATATCTGAGGTTATGCAAACAAGTTTAAGCATACTCAGAATAATATATTTAGGCTGTATTGCTCTCTAGGTTTCTGGCTTAATGTAATGGTAGTAAATATTAGAATAACCTTAAACATCTAACCCTGTTTGCAGTACTATCAATACAAGACAAACTTTCACATACAGCCTATAACAGATGATTTCTTTAGGTTTTGCTATAAGTTAGTCTTATTGTGAAAGTAATGTTAAGAAACACTTATGTTCGCAAAAATGTTGGGAACTTAAAATGTGTGTGGCATGCTTGATATTCTGGATTCTTTAAATGTTAAATATGAAGCTATGAAGAAACAAAGTTCAGGTTTTAAATTATACTAAAACAAACAATGTTAGCATAAAAATTCAACCTGCATAAAGTGCATCCACCCTTCGATTACCAAAATTTCCCCAATCAATTTATGGCTGAAACTTTGCACTAGAACAAAAACACATCATAAACAAGCTATGGACCTTACACCTTTAATATACCTTCAGAAATTACAGCAACCGGTGCATCAGTAGATCAAGCAAGAGCAGAAATGACCCCCCCCCCCCCCCCCCAAA
>NW_023397052.1:0-71207 GCF_011125445.2 Fundulus heteroclitus | reverse complement strand
GTGAATTGATCTATGGGGAAGCCGTCACCGGGTTTGAGTTGAGGTGTGTAATTAGCGCTCCGTCCATTGTACGGTTGTTCATCTACGCGCGTTCAGGTGCAGCAGGAAATTGGGGTCATTGCTTGATCGAGGAAAAAGGTTTAGTTCTTCCAGCCGATGTGTAGCCTCACACCTCCAGCTCCTTCCTGGAATGTAAGCTCCAGTGTGGCCAACGCAGCTAATGCGCCTGTTTCCATATTCATATTAGGCCTCTGCACACAAACGCCCAAGAGGTCTGCAACAGCAAGCAGTGGCTAATTATCTGTGTAGCTTTTAGTTTAATTGATCTTTTCTCCACAAAATGCCACATTTGTTTTGATGCTCCTCTGAAGTCAATAACAGTAAGGAATCTAAGCTCTTAGTGGCCAGGATCCTAACGCTCCGGACAGTGTAGGGAATATGGTGATCATGGAGAAGTGCAGTGAAGAAGACGTGGTTCTTTTGCAATCCATATTGCCATTAAAAAAATTGCAATCACATGTTTTCCTAATATCATGCATTCCCATGATGTTTTTTATTCCAGGAATCAAGAAAACCAAATCCATTAATGGTGCATCTCATTTAATATAAAAAAAACCCACTATGTGCCATCTCTGTAGGCTAAACTATGAAGTTTAGTATACCTTTTTTGTTGCAATTCTTTTCCTCGTTGATTTATATATATATATATATATATATATATATATATATATATATATATATATATATATATATATATTAGGGCTGGGCAACGATTAAAATTTTTAAACGCGATTAATTGCATAATTTGCCCGATTAATCATGATTAATCGCATTGTATGCGCAAACTCCAAGAATGAATTCAAAGTAGTGTAAAGAGCACTTTTATTTTAATGTTCTGCTGCCATATGAACAAAAGTGTTGTAACATTTGTAGCACTTATTTTATACTGGATATTTTCAACCCATCTATTGAATTTAGTGCACTAGTTGATCTTTTCTTCATAAGAGAACAGCAGCAGTGCAGCCAAAATATGGCCTTTTTTGACCTGCTGTATATTAGCCAGTCCCTAAGCTTGATGTATCATGAAACTGTTGACTTTTTGGGTTTTGTGGTTTTTATTTTATTATTACAATTAAATAATAATATAATAATAATAATAACAATAAATATAATATGTTCAGTTGTTTTTTCGCTAATCCACCTCTTATATATTTCAATCCTTATCTAATTTTGTCTGTGTTGTGTGCACCTGCCTGTTGCTTTAATCCTATAAATTTCCCCGTTGTGGGATAAAAAAAGGATTAGCTAATGTTATCTTCTCTTAAATAACACTTTTAATATAGTACGGGTTCTTTCAAGGTCTAAATTACATGTTATGTGTGGGCTCCAGTAAACATCCATCCATCCACTCATCCATCCACTGATCTACCTGGATGTTCCCTGGAGGACTGAAACGCCTCAGTCAGAGACGGTCTGTGGGTCTGTCAGGGCAATGACAGAAGTTTCGTCTCCTCTCTCCGTTTCTGTGGCTCGACGTTTTCATGTTTTTTCACGTGCTTAGATAAATTTGTGTGTTTCCACTGAAATGAACCGGCTTTTTTACAAAACATACAGCTTGATTTCATTTACGGTATTAAAATAAAGCCAACGGTGCTACTTCCC
This sequence comes from Fundulus heteroclitus, assembly GCF_011125445.2. Lineage (NCBI taxonomy): Eukaryota > Metazoa > Chordata > Actinopteri > Cyprinodontiformes > Fundulidae > Fundulus > Fundulus heteroclitus. The sequence continues at coordinate 69,545 of NW_023397052.1, read as the reverse complement.
CTGTTCATGTTCTTCCGCTGCTGCAGTCTCTCTAGCTGTTTGTGTGTAAGTTTGTGTGAGAGCTGAGTGGGCGGGCCAGGCTGAGCCTGCGTGCTGATTGGCTGGCGCCGCTGAGCCATGTACGAGAGGGGAGGGGGAGCGGGAGAGTGCTGCCGTGACAGTGCTGACTGACACTGACTGAAAGCATGTGAGCAACATGCGTTAATGCGCGATAAAATAAATATCGCCGTTAATAGTCTAATGAATTAATGCGAAATTAACGCGTTAACTTGCCCCAGCCCTAATATATATATATATATGTATATATACCAACTTTGACACATAACCTAGGACACAGCAACACTGTGCAGCTTAAACCTGTGTCTCTAAAAGGTTTTCTGGAATTGAGCAACTGCATTCCAACAGATACTGCGTTGCAGAACTGCGATTGTCAGTTCTGCAACGGGCCTTTCAACCAGCAGGATAAAATTGTCTCATTCTGGTCACCAGATGATTTTTGTTGGCACATTAGGATGTCCCAGTAAATGTCAACTTTGTTTAATTGCAATATGTTGGTTGAGAAATCTACTCCTAACCACAGGGACAGATTTCGTTCTTGTTATTCTACCTCATTTACCAAGAGGGGAGTACACTGAAGTGGTGGCAAGTGATGTGGCCAACATGTTCATCAGGTTTACTACTCCTGCTTTTTCCTGGAAACAAAAAAGAGAGAGATGATGTGCTGACATTTCACCTAAATGTTACTTATCAAATAATACATTTTAAAATGATTATTGTGCAAAGTAAATTGGGAGACAAGACATAAATATCCTCTGGTATTATTGAAAAGTCTCTGAAGAAGGGTTTATTTCTATTCATTTTCTTTTTCTTCTGACCTCTTCATGCAGATATTCTCAAATACCACAGGCTGGCCTTTCTGTCTCCCTGTTTCTTTGCTGTTTCCTGCAACTTGTGCCGTGAGATTTACCTCCACTCCTCTCTTGTTTTCCTCTCAGGCCCACGTTCCGTTACTTCACCTGGCATACATGCGTGCTGGGCATCATCGGTTGTGCCATCATGATGTTTCTCATCAACGCCATCTACGCCTCAGCTAGCATTGCCTTCATGCTGCTCCTCCTCCTGCTGATTCACTACCTCAGCCCCACGTCCAGCTGGGGATACATCAGCCAGGCTCTCATTTTCCACCAGGTCTGTCAAACACACACACACACACACACACACACACACACACACACACACACACACACAGTGCTGCTTGTCATTTCTATAGCAACTAAAATCTCATCCCCTACGCTTTACACGATACTGTACCTCTGCCAAGCAATCGTTCTATCAGGTTTATAGATGCCTGTACACACACACACACACACACACACACACACACACACACACACACACACACACACACCTCTACACTGCCTCACCCAATCGTTTTACATTTAGCTGAAGTACACGCACGTTCTCCTTCTGCTTTTTTTCCCCTCTACCATACACATTAAAGCTTGTCATTCCTGCAGCCGACATCTATCAAGTTTATATCAGGCTTACCAGACGTAAAAACACACAAACACACACACACACACACACACATCTGCATCTATTCCCCCAGTAAAGCTCTCTACATTTATGGCACAAACACACGCTCTCCATCATTCAGCTCGCCCTGTCCTCTGTTGGCTGTTTTCAAGAAGAGGGGCCAATGTTGTCAGAAGGGCCTGCAGCCGAAGGGAGCTGTTGCCAATGCTGCAGGCGGGGGTTATGGGCAGGGAGGGGGACGTCGGCTGGGTCTGCCAGCAGCTTGTCAAGAGACAGAACATTATTACAGCTACTTAACTTATTGTGCTTCTCCAAACACAATTTTCTTATTCTTTCCTTCTCACAAACCGCCCTCCCACAGATTGTCTTCATCCTGACACCGTCGCCAAAACAGTAAAAAGTTTGTTCGGCTACACAAATCGGATAGAATATTTCTACAATCCAAACCCAACATTATCAGGTAGTGATGGAGAGAAATGGGTTAAACTCATTAAACTGCATTTAATATTAGAGGATTTTTTTTCTTTAAGTTTCTAAATCACAATGAAAGTCATCATAAGCTGCATTACAAGGTATACAAGTCCCCTTCACATCCAGCTCTACACAATCCAGTTCACTTCAAATCATTAAAGGCTAACTCAGCCCCAAATCAACTTTTTTTTTTGCCAATAAACTGTTAACAAGGTTGTCTTATAGAGCTGTCTACATATCCTGTCATTATTTTCTTTTTTAAATTGGTGCACATTTGTTGAAATCCTGCTTTTATGTCTAAAAGTCCACATTACAAATGAATCATGATGCACAAAGCTGCCGTTGTTCCCGTCTGGATTACAAAGCGGGGAAAAAAAAACATGATAATATTTAACTGGACCAATCCTGTCCTCCATTGCCTCTGCAGCATCGGGTTCGGGCTCCACTGACTCAGCACCTAGAGCCAGCAGCTAAAACTGATCAGGCTCTGGCCATCTGGGCTCCACAAGCCTCCCTCAAACCCCGGTGACAAGGGGGGTGAAAAATTCTCCACCTCAAAAGACTGAACCGTGGCATAACTACCAGCATAACTCTGCTCACTCTCCATGATTCTATATGAAAAATCAAGCTTTCGGCTGCTTCCCCCCATGCTGAACACAGACCACAGAACACAGAGTTACACTTTAAACACTGATACAGTGTGTTGAGATGCAATGGCTCGTAAAAAAAGCAGCGAGTTAAACGTTTTTTGAGGACAACATCAGATTGTTTAGAATGTTTCTTCACTGCACTCTCATTCTTAGTGAACACTGGGTCAGAGTGGAAGGGATCAACTCCCTCTAAACAGGAAGACACCGTTAAGAGAGTCAGGATTAGTCTAGCAGCCATCTACCAAAAACCCGCTGGGCGCTGAGGGGATACCAATGGACTCGGGAGTATTTTCTATAATAGGGGACATTTGGAAAATAATTTCAAAAACAGAAATAGAAAATGAACAGAGTAACGACAGCAGTTTGACCTACAGAGATAGCTCAAGATGACCAAAGCCCATCTAACTATAAACTTTGTCAAAAAGGAACATTTTATGGCCTGGTTTGAAAGTGCGTCGACTTCACTGGTAAAAGCTCAGAGCTGGTTCTAAAGAAGAGGGGCTTTATGGTTTAAGGTCCATCTCCCTTTTATTTTAGAAAGTACTTTTTTTTTTCCTGATGTTAAACGAGCTTTATTTAGTGTTCAAATGTACTTTAGAGTAATAATGTAGAGGACCAACACCAATTCATATGTCGCAGCATCACTAAAGGAAAAATCGTATTTTCTCCTGAATAATAGAACAGATTGGTGTGCGACGGTGTGTAGACGTTAACACTGGGCTCTGATTGGGCTCTCTGCATTTGATTGTGGCTCTGGTTGTAAACAAGGAATGTGTCCACAAGAAATCAATTCAATCAAAACAACTTTGGCTGTGTACAAAGTTGTTGATGACATGCCTTTTGTTTTTTAAGTTCTATAAAATCCCACAATCATCTATCAAACAGGACTGTTTGACCGCCATTATGGTCTCAGACGTGAAGACTGGACTAAGTCCAAGGTGTTTCTGTCGCCATGACAACGGTCCTAAACACACTGCCGTAGCAACGGCTGTGTAGCTTAAGGGGTCTTATTGAATGCATTGGAACTATGTAGTAAAAAATGAAAGACTTCAGTCAGACTGTGAAGCTGTATATGAGCAGAACATGTCCACGTCCATGTGGACATGTTCTGAATGAGGTGAAGCAGGTTTGTCTCATAACGAGACCCGAGTCAGACATGCCAATGTTATTTTAAGCTTGAGCGGAAGTATCGCTTAGTTTGCTTTGTAATGTTAACTTGAAAACCTCCCAGGCTGGTGAGAAGTGATTATCTGTAAGTGCCATTGTAGGAAGCCCTCAGTGGGATGTTTATTTCAGTAATCAACATATTCCCTCTTGCAAAAATTGTAAGAGAAGATGATGCTTAAAAAGGTGACTGTTGTTCCTCTACTTCCTTTGCTCCAAAGAAAATTACTGTACCAACTTCCCAGTGAGTGCCCTCAGTCCTATTAATCGTTTAATTTAGTTCTTAAATTAATTATTAAGTTGTGTTTATTATTTTTTGACATTGTGCTTTTTTTTCTTCATTTATGGCTTGTGTAAAACTTGGACTTGCAGATGCCAGTTTTAGCTCATTCTGACTTATTTTTCAAGCACTTTATGACAGGAAGAACAGCATTCAAAAAAAATGTCTGCTGTGAGACGTCATCAACTATTAATATCGAATAGAGGTAACATTGCCCAGCCGTGCGACAGAGCCGTCGCTGTAAAGCTTGTACTATTATTTTAAAGTCAGCACAGATGATTACTCTCCCTCATAGTGAATGAGGCTCAAATATGTCTCAGAAAATAGTTTCACTTTGAAGGACTTCAGCTTTAGACACCCACGTGAAGCTTAAAATGGCTAACTTTGAATCTTCTTCCCTCGGGAAAGTCTGTTTTCACTGTGACGTTTATTTGGTGTTTTCACTGATTGGAAAAATTCAAAATTCTCGCTACCAAAATTCTCGCTACCTGCCAAATTTCCAGTGCATCCCTGGTAAAAATGTCAAAGAAACCCTCAGTTTGAATCAAATCTTTACCACATTGCTACTCCCATCGTGACAACGCCTGTCAGTGAACAGGAACGACTACCTTTATTAGGAAGATATCTCCAACAGGATGGGCAGCCATTCACAACGACACGGAATAAATTATTGCTCATAAACAGAAACAATAAAGTACTTTAGGAAGTGTAGACCACTGTATGGTCGGACACATCCCCGTACCACTGGACCAAAACCTCAGTATCAAAACACACCACAGTTGTGTGGTCTGAGTTGGTCTCAAACTTTAGACAGTAACAAATAGCAGTTATTAACTGATTTAAGGCCACAGATAAACTACATGACGCGGCGTTCATTTAGCACACCGAGAACACAACGTAAATATTGCTCCTGTTTTGAGTGTAATGTGCTTATTGGGTAATTAATCATTTCTATGAACTTTAAATGTGCGTCCCAACATCTTATACTCATTTTACAAATGGGCCTCCTGATTTCACCGCCCCCACCTCTCATCTCATAAGTTGGTCGTCAACCCGCCTCTAGCAAGAAGCCCGCTTTGAGAAAAAGTAATAGAAACGACGGGCTGAGCTAAAGAGAAGCCATCTGTGCGTGCGTAGAGTGCCACATGCATACGGCTGCGCCCTCCAGCAGTAGCCAGTGTGTCTGAGTGCCAGCTGTGTGACATTGAGGCAGGGATGAAAAGCACATTAGTACAGAACAACAAAGAGACCCAGCTAGATAGTAGGCGGTCGACAAGTGTTTTTAGGAGGGGAGAAAAAGACAAAACGGTGGCAAGTAGTGCTGATTGTATCACGGGGAGAGAAGGTGGGAGCGGAACAGAAGCAGGGGATGAATGATTGAAAAACTAAGTGATGGATGAGATGGAAGCAGCAGTGAAATGATGATAGTCTGATGGATGAGAAGACAGGGAAACAGAGAGATAAAGGGAGACAGATGATTTGCTGAGTGGAGGCAGTCAGACTCTGCTTCTGGGACCTTGTCTTTCTGTCTTTTACAGCTGCGGAGATTATGACGGTAATAATGTTGTTTGTATCTTTGTTTATGATTGATAGTCACGCGGACACACATTAACTCGCAGTTTCGGGGAGATTGAGCCGGACTTATCGTTGAGACATTATCAGAATGATTTCTTGGCTGTTTTCAGGCCTAAAGGGAAGCTCCAAGACAAAAAACCAGCACTCTGCTCTCTTTAACAATGTTGCACCATCGCCACAGGCCAATAAAACACACCCTGAAAGTGTTTTCATATTAACATCCTTTCCAAGTGTTTTTACCCTTTCTCACACGCTTCTCCTCCTGTGTGGAGGTTTCTTCCAGCCAAAAACAGTGCTAGCTCTTTAATTGACTAGAAGCACTTGAGGCTGTTTCCTCATCCCACTCATCTAAATGGGAGATAACTGGGTGACTCATCCAGTTTACTTTCTTCACATCACAACTCTGCTGGCTTCCCTAAGACGAAATGCTCCTCAACTTTTCAGTTATCCCAGTAACTTCATGTTTTATTCGCAACCCCTTAAAAAGAGCAGAAGTTCCCAGAAAGATAGATTTCTCTCTCAGCTGGCTTTCTCTGCCAGAGTTTTTATCCTGTAGACTGGTATAGCGTGAGCATTTATTCATTCTTTTCAGGTATTCACTTAAATACTTCAATGGTTCTCCCTTAACAGTACATTCAATTTTGACTTGTATTTAGCTTTTTGTATAGAAAGAAGAAAAAAAGTCTGGAAAAATGATTGATTATCCAGATATTTAAAGCCAAAAGTTGAGTAATGCTATATATATATATATATATATATATATATATATATATATATATATATATATATATATATATAATTTTTATTTCTTCATATATAAATTGCATTATTTGTCTTAGATTTGGCCCATTATTTGTCTTAGATTTGGCCCATCACGCCTTTCTTTTAACATTTTAGCCGTTAGCATTTAGGTTTTTGACTTGATGACTGAATACACACTCATTAATCAAATCTAAAAAGGCACATTTAACTTTTTTTTTCTTACTTTTTTTGCACTTAAAACAACTTCAAATTTCTGTTTAACTGGACTTGTGGTTTTTATAAACTCAGTTTGGATAAAAGGCCATGGTGCTCTTATGTCTTATCTGGGCCTTGACTCACATGTAAAATGTCAGTCTCATTCCTGCTTCTTTCAGTTAAGGAAGATTTAAAAAAAAAAAAAAACTGCCAAACATGGTCTCTTCAGCTGAACTTAAAAAAAAACTACTCATACGTTTGTGTCATCGGGTTCAGATTATTGCAGTGACCTGTTCACCAGTTTGGATAAATCATCTCTTTCACGCCTTCAAGCCATACAAAATGCTGAGGCCAGACTACTGACTCGTTCCAGCAAGCAAACTTGTATGACCCCCATTTTATATTATTTACACTGGCTACCATTAGATTTTAGGATATGTTTTAAAATTCCTACATGAACATACAGAGCACTAAACAACCAGACCCCAGGTTATTTATCTAATCTTCTCTGAAAATACACAGCTGCTTGCTATCTTTACTCAGAGTTTTCTAGATGCTCCACACATACGACCTGCATTTAGTTGACTCTGTGGACTCTTACAAAGAAGCTAAAAATATTTTTTCGATGACGTTCTGTTTAATGGTTTATTGTGTTATTTTTAGTTATTTTTTATTGCTTATTATGGCACTTCATTGTATTATTTTGACTGTTTTGGACAGTGCTTTAATAATGCTTTGTCTGTAAATAAAGGTACAAAAGTTCTTATAGCAAACATTGTGGTTCAAATAATTTGAATCTACTGAAGGATACTTTCATTCGTATTTGACAAAAACAAAACTTACAGATTTAAAAATAACTTGATCTACAAATCCATAACTTGGAAACCAGTTTCAGCACCGTGTTGTTCTATGATTAGCAGAAGCTAAAAATAAAACTTCTATTTACGCTGTTCATCTGGTTATGTTGCCTTTAAATGTCCAGAACGCTATAAAAACTTCTGACAAAAATCCAGAATTTGGCATCTGGAAAAACCTGGATCAACCCTGACTTCTAACGCCTGTTGTAAAAAAAAAAAATCTGCCAAATGCAGATTATTCACAGGAAATGTTAGAAGAATTTGTTCCATTTAGCTGCTCTACAACAGCATCTTCATGCATATAAATCAGAGATTTATACAAAAGGTTTTTGACATAAGTAAAATATGGTATTGGTATAGAAAGTGTACTAATTGTTTATATGAGATGAATAGATGGTTGTCATCATCGACTACAGCTTTTCAGCATTTATCCTAAAACACCAGTTTTGCTCATGCAGTAGATGTTTGCTTTGTTCCTCCAGATAAGAGAGGCCAGTTTAGGATATTTGATTCATTCAGATAAAACTCAGTTAAGGTGAATGTTTTGCCTCAAGACTCAGGCCCTACAAACCATGACTACAACACAGTTAACAAAGTCACTGTGGATAGAGAGAAGCCTGAATACTTGTTCTAAACAATGACTCTCCCATATAAAAACACTCAATGTTCAGAAGTTTATGGATCGGGGAGGCGTCAATTTATGATGGATTAAAAAAAAATACATAAACCCATCTCCGTTTCATTACACACCAAACCAAAACGCGAGACTACTAAATATCTGGCTGAATAAAAAGTGTGGTTCCACTAAATGCAAAACCGAACAGACACAAACAATAGTGGAAAAAGCTTTTAATGGAAATAAAATGATGCCATGTATATGACTGACTGTAGCGCCTCTACAAAAGTCTGTAGAAAAGTCAAAAGCACTATAGCATTCCGGTGACAAACTGTTGTGTATCCAGCTTGGCTCTTGTGAAGTACCACCCTGCTAAGTTTAGTTATAAATGGACTGCTTTTCTTTTCTGCTGTAAAATGGTTCCAAACTGCAGACTTTTTAGTAGCACTAGCTGGCGCGTTCCATTACCACATTCTTTGGTAATATTATTTTTTTTAGTTTTTTGGTGCAGCTGATATAAAACCGTCGACAACACAGCCATACAGACCAGAAGTTGAGTGCAGTCATGCGGTGTACACTCATATTGATAATTCAATAATGACTTCTTCAGGGGCCCCAGCTAGTACCTGTAGTTTTGGATGATGGTAACAAGAGGTTCATCAGTGGGAAAATAGTGTGCTGTGCCATTAAAGGTGAAGCATCAGTCCACTGTAGCTTTGTAAGAAATAGATTATTGGATTCTTTGGTGCTAAGTTTAAGTTCCTCTGCATAGAATCTAAAGAGCTTTGAGGAGAAAAAAAAAGGCTAAAATTGCCAGGGTGCAGTTTTTTGCCTACTGCACCCTAAACATTTTCCAGCACCTTCCTCCTCCCATACAGCCCCATCTACGCTCTCCAATAATCACCTACACCTGTCATGCCCAATCAAGCCTGGACTCATTCCACCTGCCTACCGCTCTATAAAAGCTCACCTCAATCTGCTCTTCCCCGCCGAATCATCTTCATTCAAACCTCGCCCTGCCTATGATTCCCATGTCTGCCTGCCAGTGCTACCTACGTCTGCCTGCCAGTGCTTCCCACGCCTACTTGCCTGAGAACCCTATCTCTGTCTGCCCGTGTTCAGCCAACTGCCAGCTCCAGCTCCGCCGCGTCTCCAGCCTCAGCCCATCTTCACCATCACTCGTCTGCTCCAGTCCGGTACAGCCTCTGGTCACCTCCTCCACAACTCATAGTCCTCAATAAAACTCTTTAAACAAAGCTCTGTGTGTGTGGTTGTGTTCGGGTTCATCAGAACAAATCGTGACAAAAATGAAGTGGAGTGTATGCTGGGAGCCTAAAAACGGTTGAACAGAAATTTCAAACAGTAACAGCCAACCTGGTTTCAAGTAATGGAAATGGAAATAATGTAAGGTGTAGGAAAACCATCTAAGTATTTCTAACGTGTCTTCGGTAGGTTTGGTGTTACTCTTGCAGCACCACGTATTTCTAATCGTAGCTTTCAGGAACTTGATGTGTGGAGTTAATTTTGATAAATGACTTGATTTTGTATTAATAAAATCTGTTTCTAAAGTGGATTAAGTTGGAAATCATTCAGTTTTTTTTCAGGATTGCTTACCTGTGCTTCACAAAGTTGAAGCTAATCAACCTTTCAGATGTTTTACATATGAAAACACAAACATGGCGAGCAAGTTTAATTCTTGCCGCATACAACTATTGCATATTATATAAGTATCCCAGGAGATGGATTGCGCTGGTTATGCACTGGTGTAGGTCCTCAGTCATTCAGGACATGTCAGTCCCAAGGGCGTAAAGAGAAGGTGGCTGCATGTTTGGATGAGATGTAGAACTGCTTCGAGAAACTGTTTGACCTACTAAAGCATTTAGAATTACGCCGGTTGGGATGAAATCATCATCTTCTTCTCACACATATTTATTCCTGCCTTCAGGTGCGTAAATATCTTCTGATGCTGGACGTCAGGAAGGACCACATTAAGTTCTGGAGACCTCAGATCCTACTGATGGTTTCCAACCCTCGCAGCAGTGTGGGCCTCATTACCTTCATCAATGACATCAAGAAGAGCGGCCTCTACGTGCTGGGACATGTCCAGCTGGGAGACCTCAGTAAGAACACCTCCGCTGCTACTACCTTCTCCTTCTCTAGGAAATCAGTTTTTACCTCCACCAACCTTTACCTAGATAAAGCAGCACATTCTGAGTGGGAGAATAACCGTTTTGAACAAAGTGTGGTACGTGTGAATGAAAAGATTGCAGGGTTTCACACCTATCAGGGCTCTGTTGAATGGCCTGTTAGAATACTAGCTGTTTCTTTATGACATTGACTGATCCTCTACTGTCTCACTGTGGGAGCTTTACATACGGGGGAATCTCCTTTCTTTCATGTGAAGGCAGTGTTCTGAATAATTTGAAGTAGCAGGGTCATTGTTGGACTATTTCTTTGTCTTTGGAGAACATTGTAAGGGGTTTGTGGGTAGAGCAAAGGGGGAAAGGGAAGCAGCTCTGAATGAAATCTTCCCAATCTGAATTCTCTTGAGTGTTGGACAGTGAAAAAATATGTTCATTAGCCACTGAAGAGCCCTTCTCCGGTTCTGAGGAACCACTTGGTCACTATACAAAGAATCCATTCATTTAGACACTAACAGGAAAGAGGAATTTCTTGTACCTGCTTTCTCATTACACTGCAGGAGAATTTTATGCTGTTTATTCTCAGTTTTGACTAGCAGCTATTTGCTGTAAACCCGAGAAGAGTACTTACCTGTAATTTGGAACAATCACATTAATAGCCCCGCAGACACAGGCTCTGAATTTCCCTATAACATCTACGGCTGTTTTTTGGGGAGTGATGGATTACCCACCTCCCTGTTGTGTCTCCCTGCATCTTTGCTCTGTCCAACATTCTGTCTATGCTGTCATCCGGAGTTTGATCTTTGTCTCTCTTTCTTCCCTCTCTCCCACCTTTCAACATCTCGTCTCACATCTTTGTCTCCCTCTGCCTCATATTTCTTGTCAGCCATAGAGTTTTTCACCTCCTATCCTGGTACCTTCTGGTTTCTTGCTGATACACGCTAGAAATCTCGGAAAAAAAATGTCTTCTCCTGGTTTAAACTCCACCACAATAATAAATAAATCTGCTATATATATAAATTAACAAGCCTCCCCTCTGTAAAAAAAAAAAATAAATAAATATATAATATAAATACAGCAGCACAGGAAGCCTTCATTTGAATAGAATAGCATAAATTGTTTAATTAAAATTAACATTATTTTGCTTAAAGCACTGTGCAAATAGACATTTCTGTTTAAAAAAATATATAACTCCAAATTGGAAAAAATACTTGTAAAGTATGGAACATTAGCAAATGTCCATATTTACATCTATCGTCATGTGCTGTGAAAATATCTGGAAATTGCAATGTCAGCAGCATCTTAATGCTGCCGACATGCATAGTGCTTCCTAAAGTATTAATATACCTTTTAATGTTTTTTTTTTTTTTGTCGTGATTTTACTAGGGTTTTCAAAATATCTGGATGAAGTAGATACTAAAAAACAAGTTTTTCAAAGATCCTCATTTGCATCAAACTGTGTACAAATTGACACATTCACGCTTGCCCAAATTGTTGGACTTCCGAATGCAGAGCTGCAATAACAGATAGCCTCTCTGTGGCTGCTCATCGCAGCAGTCATCTACTGTGGGAAGTTTAAACTCTGCTAGCATGTCGAGTACAGCCAGAAAAACATCTAATTCTCTTTGGCCAACAAGACAAACACAAAATCATAGTTCGGAATAACATTCCGTATAAAGGGAGACGGACAAGAAAAAAAAAAACAAATGCCAAACGATGCCACATGCTAGCTGCAATATCGCTACATGCTAACCCTACAAGCTAACACTACCACACATGTTTGAGAGCAACTTAAACAGCTTAAAAAAAAAGCTTAAAGCTCCTGTATTAAACCTGCCAGATGACATAATCTAACGCTGGTTTACATTTTAACTTCATAAACATAGACCGTGTCCGTGACCGACAGTTCACAATGGCTGTGAACTGTCAGTTTGAGCTCCCCATTGAGATGAGCTTCTGCTCTGTTCTGCTGCGGTGTGAATTACTGCTGGAAATTGTTAATCAACTGATGGCTGGTTAATGGTGGTTAATGTGGCTGATCACACAAGTTATGGTGGCGTCAGCTGGTAATTAAAAGAGAAAAAAGGAGCAACCTACCCTGCTGCTATAGGGTAGACAGAAGTTGTAAGGACCAGATCATTGTTTACGCTGTAAGAAATATGCTTTAAGCACCAGATCATGTTTGTTTTGAAACATACACATCATTTTAGTATGAAATTACGCTTTATTTGTTCGTCACTGGTAACTTTTAATGGTGTCAACAGCAAATTGACAGACAAATGGAGGGCTGGCTCAATTTGCCACTGGCTCACTAAATAGTAGCAATTATAATAAAATAAAACAATTGCATGGCTGAATCAAAGGTACTTGCATCCGTGAAGAATAACACTTAGACTAAGTATTATCTTGTCAACCGTTTTGCCAAACAAGGAAGTGACACTTCGTTTTTATGTAAAGGAAGGATGAATTGATCCCTACTGACTGGTTTTGCTCTAATTAAGAAAGTTAAAGTTAAGTTTGTCTTATTGTAATTAATCATATTTTTGCTCTTATCCAGAAGTAACCATATGCCTTCAAAAAATTTGTTGCTGTATAGAAATATACTGATAATCTTTCTATATTTTTTTTCTTAGTGTCAGTATCAAGTTGGAAATGACAACCACAAACCCTTGCAGCAAATAAAGCTGTCTGTCTTTTATGGGACATCTCTACCAGCTTTGCACTTCTGGAGCCTGACGGTTTTGCTCATTCTTCTTTGGGAAATAGCTTTAGCTTTGGCAGATTGTACAGAGTACAGGCACATCTATAAAAAAAAAATTGAATATTGTGAAAAAGTTCTAGATTTGTGTCACTCGTTTTAAAAAGTAAAAGTCGTATATAGATTCATTACACTTAAAGTGAAATAATTCAAGCCTTTATTTTTTTGTAATACTGAAACTCTGCCCTTTGTGCTTCTCAGCATAGTAGCTGAGATTCTCACATGTCTGTTTTTTGTTTTCCTCTCGTTCAGGCACTTTACCGTCTGACCCCTTGCAGGCTCAGTATGACTCCTGGCTGTCCCTGGTGGACCATCTGAACATCAAAGCCTTTGTCAACCTGACATTGGCAGATTCCGTACGTCATGGTGTCCAGCATCTCCTCTTCATCTCAGGACTTGGTCAGTACTGCTGCCAACAACACAGTGACTGCAGCAGCACAAGCCGTTTGTGTCGTGTGTAAATTTAAAGCTGCTGACTGAGATAGTTTCATATTCTGTTATGAATAATTCTGGTGCCCTTTTGCGGTCTGTTTGATGTTTTTTTTTTTTCTTTTCTCCTTCTTGCTCCGTACTTCTAGGTGGGATGCGACCCAACACCTTGGTTCTCGGTTTCTATGACGACTGCCTTCCAAAAGATAAGCTGATTGAATCTCCCCTGTTTTCCACCGAGTCCGTGGAGCCCTTCAGTCCCTCTGAGGATGTCGATCAGCCTCCCATGTATCACTTTGCCTCCCTGCGAGGGTCCAGTGACAGGCACGATTATGGTGAATTTGGGGATGGGAAGGTTTTAGGCCCCCAGGAGTATGTTTCTGTTATTTCTGATGCGATGAAGATGCTCAAGAATGTGATACTCGCTCGATACTTCAATGACTTCGACAGAGCTCAGGTCCTTTCGTCGCCCTCCCCCCTCGCCAAGGGAGACGTGTTCGTTGATGTCTGGCCAATAAACCTCCTGCGCCCGGACAGCTGCAGCTACGTCGACACCTGCTCCCTGTTCCTGCTGCAGCTAGCGTGCATCCTCAACATGGTGAAAGCCTGGCGCAAAGCTACTCTGCGACTCTTCCTGTGCGTGGAGGAGGGGCAAAGCGTCAGGGGCTCAGAGGCCAAGCTCGGCCAGCTCCTTAAAGATTTGAGAATTAAAGCTCAGGTGTACCCCGTACCGTGGGACCAGGTGGTGGGGTTACACTGGCAGCGGCAGGGTGGATTCAGCAAGAACCAGAAGTTCCTGTCTCCAGACTCCACCACCGATGAGATGGAGGCGAGACCCATGGAGGAGGAGAGCGAAGACGATTACGTCAACAGCTTCCCAAGCAATGCCACGCGCGTCTCCGATGACTACCTGACAGCCGTCAATAAGCTGATCCTTGACCAGGCCAGCCAACCGCCTGCCGTGCGTTTCCTGTACCTGCCCCGCCCCCCAGCCGACACCCGCCGGTACGCTACTTACCTACACCAGCTGGATCTGCTTACTCAGGATTTAGGACCCACTCTCCTCATCCACGGAGTCACGCCTGTCATCACCACTGACCTGTGAGCTCGCCTCTCCTCTTCCTCACACGTTCAGCGAAGCGTGCCTTACACTCTGACAGCGAGCGAAGTCTCCAGCGTCCCCATTAAAGGTGTGGACGGCAGCTCAGCATTGACCTCTCCATTATCACTGCTAGCTCGCTGACACCACCTTCCCTGCCTTATACAATGTTCCTAGTTTTTAACTCTTTCCTTTTTATATGTCTTCTAACTTCCAAATAACTTTGCGGACATTTACCAAACACCAGGAGGCACACCTGGGCAAAGCTCACTGTAGTTTTAAGCTCAGCGTTGAATCCGATGTCATTCTTCTTAACGACCTTTCCACATGTGCTCAAATCAAAAAGTGCCTCTAATAGTTATGAAACATAATTTAAACAACATTGATGCTTAAAGCAATCGTTTCCTTTTCCTTTTAGGAGTTCAGAACAAAGATAAATCATAGCAGAGATGCTTCTACAATGTGTTCTCTGACTCTTTTATTCCCATATGATTTTATGTATAATCTCAGGACGACATTCCTTTTTATCCAAATGCACTTTTTGTCCTGCCACGTCTGCCGAAATGCACAACGTGCAGATAAAGAACAAAAAAGACTAACGTTTCCCTGCTCCAGCGACTGAGACTAACTTTTTCCATTTGTTTTTATTATCTCCTACAATCTCGTCACTTTTGGTTTCCTCTCAGTGGCCGTGCTGGTTGACCGGCTTTGTGCTAAATTGCCCGAATGAATTTAAATATCTGCTCATCTCTGCTGCGAAACTCATTAGCTAAAGTGCTTGTAACATTAAAAACATGTTTCTGTAAATTCTGCTCAACTGTGTGGACAAAATTGGAGTTATTGGAACGTATGTAAGGGCAAAAGCGTAGAACTGTATGCAGTCTCGGCGTCGGCTTTTAACAGTGAACAACCCAGCGTACTGTGATAAATGCTTCCTTTGTTATGCACTCCGTACCCTCTGGAACAAACTCAAGGGTTTAATAAACTTTAGCCTTTAAATGTCAGAAATCAGATGAACTCCACAAGGACTTCAGATCATCTGAGGGCAGACTTTTTGCTTTAAAGGAAACCTGGTGCTCTGATTTCACTCTAAACATTGTTTGTATCTGGACTCTTTCCAAATGGATTTCCTTCTGATCTTTTTACATTGACTATTTTTTTTACTGATACAATTTTGTTTGGACACTACACTCCTTAAACCACTCGCACTACATTTCTTCATGTGTTTGTCTGGGATTTCTGTTCTCCCCTCTACAGGAAAACAACAAATTCAGTTGGACATGGTTTACTGAAGGAATTAGTATTTGTATTACTGTTGAATTATGTCCAAACTTTTCAAGACGTTGACTGTAATGACACAAAAAAATAAACATCTTTATCAGTTTTCCACTTGCACAGCTGATTCTTAGCAAACACACTGACAACAACTCAGAGTATGTGGACAGCTTTAGGTTAGTTTATGACGCCCTGAATAGAGAGCTGGGAGTTTTGTCTGCCTTTGCTCACTTGTTTGTTTGAGGTAAACTTGAGAAATAAGCCCTGAGATAGCTCAGCATCTCAGACAGAGAGATACAAAGAGGGTGCCAGCCAGCCAAAATTACCTTGTCTTACAGTCTGTCTCTCTGCCAAGCAGACAGAAATGGGTTCCATCTCTGTTCTGAGGTGAGAAACAAGATTGGAGAAATAAACCCAAATAACTACTGATATCTATAGAGGGAGGAAGGCTAGACCCTAACCAGTTGTGTAGGTTTGGGTTCAGAGAATAAAGCATAGACTTTAAAAAAAAACAAAAAAAAAAAACGTTTGTGCTACACAAAGTAGGCAATGGAAATTCCTAGATAATCAGGATAAAAGGTACAACAAAACCCATCCTAACCTGAACAGTGTTTTCTCTTGAAAATGGGCATATTAACCGTTTAATGTTATTATTGCTCATTAGAATGGGGACATTTCCCATGAACAAGAACTACTGACTCTAAGGAGAATATGTCATTGGAATCATGTAAGTTTCTTCACTAAAAACTAGCCAGACTCAGGTGTTCATGGTTTCTGTCCATGTTGTGAAGGGATACCAGGAATCGCTTTGCCACAAACACCTCATCAATATCACATCCTGGACAAGTCCCTAAAAATAATCATCTCTTTTAGGATACAGCAGAGCACATCTCTTCAAGCGCTAGATATCCGATAACAAAGTAGACTCAAGTCACAAATTTAAGGTTTTCAGACCTACATCTCAGAACTTAAATCTGATTTTAACAACATTGCATCGTAGTTAAGCTGGGTTCACGAGTCCTTTGAGTTAAATGTACACGAGGCAACAAAAATATGTTATTTAAACAGAACTGCTTATAAACATTTCTTAAACCAATATTAGGCCATTTTACACCAGGTAACCTGTACCGTCAGACCACAACATGCATGTAGGTTAGAGTAGCAGTGGTATCATGATGGGACAGAGCACCATTCAGTGTGAAATTACGGCCCTTTCATTTGCTTACACAAATGATCTGCTGCTGAACAAATTAACTGCAGTATGCAGTTCATGGATTACAAATTTCAGGTGCAATGGCAGAAACATATTTTACATTTACAGTTAAAGACACAAAAAATGCAGAAATGTAGCATTAAAAATACATTTTAAAGCACCAGATCTTTACATTTGTGTGTCTTAAAATTAAAATGTATATTTTATGTAGTTAAATTTACACCGTTTTTCTACAATTTTATGAAAAAGTAACCAATTAATAAAATCTCTTATGTATTCCTGCGTCTCTCCTTTAAAGTGGATGAGTAACTCAAACGAACATTAGAAAGCAACTACAGCTAATCCCAAAATGGTTTAAACTCCTGGCAGATTTAGTTAAGACTAATCTTTCATTGAGACAAACTGTTTATTACGGGAAGCAAAAAAAAGTTTAAGAGCGACCCAGTCAGAGTCTCTACATGAGTCTGATAGTGGATCTGGGGAGGGAGCTAAAGATTGGGGTGATGGCAAGGAGACCGTCCAACCTTAGTGGTAAGGCTTTAATGCAATGCCAATAAAGATCTTTCTGTTATTGAAAAGGGCAGGAATAATCTTCAACATGCCATGAAAATGTATTCAAAATCAATCACTCTTTTACATAATTTTATCTTTTGAGATATGTGTGTCTCTTTTATTATCAGAAACAAATGTTATTGGTTGAATAGAAAAATGTCAATCTGAATTTTTCATGGGTATAAATAACTTGTTTTCAACATTATCTTTTTTTTATTAGTATTGACAAAATATGCAGCTACATTGTATCTCTCTGAAGTAGCAAAAGTCACAGTGAAAGTGTGCTTTCTTTTCTAGGCTAATTTTTCAGATGGATATTTAACAATAAGTACAGTAAATATTATCAGAAGTATCAAATATTTATGCTGTCATTTACTGGGTTGATGTTTTACACCAAAAATCCAGTTTAACAGGTTTTTTTTTTTTTTTGTAAATACAACCTAAGCCATATTAATAATGTTTGGAAACTATTATTGTAGTATAACTAGGTTACAAACTTGGTCAAGTTACTTTAATCGGACTTGAAATTCAAAGATTTGGATTTGGGCCTTGACTTGGAACATGCATGAATTTGCTTAGGACTTGAGGCTTAAATTGAAAGACACGAGACTTACTTTTGACCTGCAAAGCAATGACTTGGCCCTACCTCTGATATTCCAGGTTGACCAGAACAATCGTTTTAATCTCCATTCACCATCTGGCTCAAAGATGAGTAAAGTCTAAGGCTATATTAGGACCAATGTTGGTCGCCTTATTTCATCAAATCTGAGAAGTTTTCAACCACTTTCTGACAATAAAATGTAAGGAAATGTCTTTTCCAAAGTTTTTCAAAAGAAACTGATTAGTTATAAAACAGAAGCTAAGTCCTTGTAGACAAAAGTGCAACAAGTGGGCGAATGTGCATCTGTAATGCTGCAACTTCACATACTACCTAACTCAAACTAAAAAGTCTAATTCAGCTAACACAAGTCAAAAGCGTTCAAATAATGGGTGTCATTTATTTGCTGGTCTACAATTGGATTTGAGGTTTGAAAGTTATAAAAAAAATAGGTAGATTAAACAGAGGAAGAAAGGAAGGTGCTTTTTTTAAATATGGATAAAGAAAACCTAATCAGGCATGCCATATATCCACACCTTCACCGGGGCGGCCATGATGCCAATTATCACGACAAAGCCCGACGACCAAACAAAGACACTGCCGCTGCTGCCAGGCCAGCGAGGATGCAGGGAAGCATAATAAGGAGCTGTCTCGGCTTCTAAATGGCACTTTTGTGTCTTCGGTTATTTACATGACGCACCACCTTCAGTGCTGGAAAATGTCAAAATGCTCCACGGCTCCCCACTTCACCCCAGCCAAATGAGACGAGGAAGTGCTGGAGAACAAAAGTTGACTTGGTAATGATTAGAGGAGGATGGTCTTTATTTCAAGGACCATGACAAGGTGTAAAGGAGATGGCAGGCTGGAGGATAAATGAGACCTGTGAGAGAAGAAAAGGTAAAAAAATGCATATCAGAGAGATATTACTGTAGGTCGCCAGCACATGCTCACTTGCTAGAGTTGCGTGTGAAATCTTCGAAGGCTGCAGAACCCATTAATTTCCACATTTCAGGGGCGCATGGGGCTGTCACAATGCTCCATGCAAGGTACAAGACCAGGGATAAACATACGGTACATGTTCTAACACACTCATCTGAAAGCAGCCTTGGAAGGTGTTCCCTCTCCTGATTTAGATTGCCAGCAAAGCCATATAGAGACTGGTGGAAGGATAGGAAGATAATATCTCAAGAAACTATTCTCAAACAATTAAAAGCCCTTTCATGTTTTTAATCGCATGTACCTATGTTTTTACTGATCCAGAAATGTCTATAATTTTCTCTGGTTTTCTTTACATTTCTTGAAAATGATTAAAAAAAACAAATCTCTGTCTGTTATTAGCAGTGGCAGTCTGTGTTAACAGTAGTAGTGTTTATTGTAAATAGTTACTGCAGCTTTAATCTTGGTTTTAGAGATATTGAAACTCAGCTATTTGTGCCCTCGGTGATTTCAAGTAGCAGCCGATTGTAGAGGAAATAAATGCTCCTCAACAAACAGGAAACAGGCAAAGTACTACTTGAGGTAATGATGAACGAGCAGCAAAACTGTAAGACACAGTACTCGGGATCAGAAATCAGGGTTGCACAGCTGTATGCTGAATTTGGTTTTTGTCTAGTTTCTTCGGTCTAGTTTGGAAACTTAATGGCATAAACTCCCCTGCTGGCCGGGAGCCAATCAAGTGAAGCACTTCAAAAACAGAGCAATTAACTTAGTGGAGTAAAACAGGATGTAGTAACGAACCTGCTCCTGTTTTGGACAGAAGTACACGTGCTTCCTACACCGTCTGCAAAACTAGGAAAAAACGATTTGATTTACCATCACCTCATTAACCCACAGATAAATATGCATTCTTTCACAAATCAACAAAAGCCATTTGGCTGTTTTATTATTTTTTTAGACCGTCTCAGACGAGGAGGTTAACGCTGGACCTGAGGTTCTGGTCTAAATGACAAATGCAGCCTTAATCCTCATGGTTATGGGAACTTTTACAAAGAATAAGGGCATGCAGGTTCTATTGAACTGCACTGGATAACCCAGTGCAGTTTTAACATGTATTTGCTGATTGAATGTTGTCCCCATGCCAAACATTTCTGAAAAAATCATCAGTACTTGTAAAAAGGGTTTATTACCGTCATGTTAATAAAGGCTTTCCCACAGATTATTGAAAAGGATGTAAATAATGTCCATATTTCCATACCCATATTAAATTTTGTGTGTGTGTGTGTGTGTGTGTGTGTGTGAGCTCCTTTTTTTTTGCTAGACTTTGTCTAATCCAGTTCAAAGTGGCACATAGAGCTCACATCTCTAAGCTGAAAGGATCTTCTATGTATCATGTCCGTACCGTGAGGTGCAAATTTGCTGAGGCTTCCCTCATCCACATGTTCTGGTTCTCATGTTTGAACAAATATTGGGGGAGAAATTTTTATGATTGTCATGTGTGCTTGATGTGTGTCTGAGCCCTGCCCTATGATTGCTCTGTTGGTAGAGGGAGTGGTAGATCTAACTAAAAACCAACAGCATATTTTGTCTTTCACCTCGCTCCTGGGCAGACGGGCTGTTCTGCTCAGGTGGAGGGAGGCATCTCCACCTACTCACGCTCAGTGGCTGGCTGACATCAGGTCATGTCTAAAACTGCAGAAAATCAGATTCTCACTTCAACAGAAAGAGGGTAAATTTACTAGGATTTGTGGACCTTTTTTGGAACAATTCCAGTTTCTTTGACAGCACAATCTGCCCGAATTAACGCAGTTCTTTTTGGCTTTTTGTTATCATTGAGAATCAGTTTCTCCTGGTTTATGGCAGTGATTTAGGAGGCATTGGGTTTTCCTTGATTTATTATTGTTTTCCCTTATCCACCATGGTTATTGTTTTCACTAATGCTTACATGCAAATGCTTTACTATTAGTCTTGTGGATTCTTATTTGTTTTGTGTCTTTTCTTTTTTGTCTTTTTGTTTGTTTTGCTTTTATCAGAAAATTAAAATCAATTAAAATATATTTTTATTTAAATGTTTTGTTCAACTGTAAATATAGTTAGCACATGTGCATTTTATATTCTTTTGGGAGATGCTTTTGTAATTTTCTATTTTCAATGTTGAATGAAAATCAGTTTAGATCTTATTCTGACTGAGGTACGAAGGATTTTGAGACTTCCTCCACACTGATCAAGGTAACCATGAGGATCAATAATTCTCAATGCAAGAAGTAAGCACTCGCTTTCAACCCCCATGTGGACTCTGAGTCTTTACAAATTCATAAAAATGAATGACCAGTTTTGTTCCCAAATTCAGAACATAATATTTGAAACGTTCTATCGTCATGATATAGATTCTAGCTGAATTAGATCAGAATCGGAATCAGAATCAGAAATACTTTAATAATCCCAGAGGGAAATTGTTGTTTCAGTACAATCGCCATAACAAACAAACATATCTGTAGTTTGATCTGTAGTTATATCAAGTCTTTATTGTCATTATGTAACTATTGTGACATTTTTGTCAGTCACTGGCTCAGAATGTGCATGTAATACACACACACAAATGAAAAACATTCGTCAGGGAAAAAAGGGAAAAATGAGCATCCCTAGAGGAGACCCTCAGAAATGTAAGAACCCACTCAGAAGAAAAACAAGTATTACATGTTTAACATGATTAAAGTCTCCAGCCACGATCGCAGCTGCTTCTGGATTAGTGTTCATTTGGATGAAACAATAGAGCTCCTCCAGGGCTAACTTGGCACTAGCTCTTGGTGGAATGCAGGCTGCAATGATAATAGCAGAGCTAAATTCTCTAGCCAGTTTAAACGGTCGGTATTTTACAACCAGATATTGCAAATCGGGAGACCAGAAGGTTCTGATTATTTTAGGAGGTGTGCACCACGAGTTATAAATATACAGTGCCAAACCTCCACCTTTGCTTTTCTCGGCAGCTGTAGTCCTGTCCGCTCAAAACAAAGAGCGGTCTGCTAGCTCCACTGCAGTCAGGGATGTTGTTGTCCAGCCACGTCTCTATGAAGACCGCCACACAGCTGCCCAAGTTACGTGAGATGATCCTCAGTCATCTCACCTCCTCAGACACGCTAGGCTAGGCTAAAGGTTAGCCTTTAGTCCACTCCGCTTACCAACTTTTTTGTTTACAGTCCCTCCTCTGCCTCTTAGGCCTCAGAAGCAGGTTGATCACAGTCTCTGTTGTCCACTGCGGTTCAGTTGGGATACAGTTTGGTTTTGGCCGTCCATTGGCTCTGTAAACTCTGTGGCTGCACCTGAAATTGGGTAAGGACTCTTTAGCCAATGCAGAAGCGCATCAGCTGTCGCTATGATAAGTGCTGTCCAAATAGTTCAGTGAGTTGAGAAGGAGGTAGGAAAAAGAACCTGTATGCTCCTCTCATAGCTCCTTCAGCATAAAAACCTTGCAAGGTCCCTTTTTTTGGAAGGTTGTAGGCTCGGATTTTACTCGCATCATGCATGTGTATTTTGGTCATATAACGAAGTATCAGTTAAAGGCTGCCCGAAATCGGCACAGCGGTCTGAAGCTCCTTTCCTCTCCTCGATAGAGTTCTTATTGTTGACCTCATGAAAGGTCAAGGAACAGCAGGTAGGAGCTATTATTAGAACATCCTGATCAGAAGGTCAAACCATATCAAATGGTACATGGCTTGTACTTGTATAGAACTTTATCACATCCCGAGGACCCCAAAGTGCTTCACTCTACATTCAGTCACTCATTCACTCACGCTTTGACACACTGAGGGTGGTAAGCTACATTTGTAGCAACAGCTGCCCTGGGGCACACTGCCATACAATCAGCACCACCGGGCCCTCTGACCACCACCAGGAGGCAAAGAGGGTGAAGTGCCTTGCCCAAGGACACAACAACTGAGACAGAGCACTGGTTTGAACAGGTTACAGGACAAACTCCCAGCTCCTGTGCCGCTGTCGCCCCATCAACTAACTCCTTTCAATGCAGAGAAGAGAAACAGTGACTCTACTTTGAGCTTTTCCCAGATAACAGAGCTCCTCGCCCATCTTTAAGGCAGAGCCCGGCCACCTTCTGAAGGAAGCTCATTTCAGCCACTTGTATCCGGCTTCTCGTTCTGTCCGTCATGATCGATACCTCATGACTGAAGTATATATACACTGTAAAAGATAGGTTTATTAATATTGCTAAAAAATAAGCAGAAAAATAATATGCATCTCACAGATGTGCATCATCGTTTATTAGCAGAGTTAGCATTGCCAGCTGTAAACAACAGTGTATTTGAATCCTTCCCCTAACTTTAAACTTCCAAAAGGAAGAAGCCAGAACAAGCTAGAAGTTCCAAGTCCAACATTTTCTATGAAAAACATAGCTG
Organism: Fundulus heteroclitus; assembly: GCF_011125445.2. Classification (NCBI taxonomy): domain Eukaryota; kingdom Metazoa; phylum Chordata; class Actinopteri; order Cyprinodontiformes; family Fundulidae; genus Fundulus; species Fundulus heteroclitus. The sequence goes on along the minus strand of NW_023397052.1, from coordinate 46,029 downwards.
GAAATCTTTGAAGGAAAACATAGAAACTTTGTTTTAAACTATCTTTGCTTGTTAAAGCAGCCTGAATAAACGTCTCCCTAACGAATCCCCATTAGTAAGGGGGTGGACCTTTTTCGGTTTAATTTGCATGTTATCTAAGCCAATAGAAGGCCTTTGTTGGGCAGTAGTATAAAGCTTGCAACCCCACACTACTCCAGACATTTTGAATTGAGAAAGCTTTCTGGATAGGAAGCGAAACGTCTTCAAACTTCGGAAAAAAAGTCCAGTTGTTTTGTTTTTTTACTATTTTGGAAAGCCTGAATAAACAGCAAACATGGCTCTATAATAACCAAGTTCACTTCCAGGGGTGTCTTAAACCGGTTCCTCTTCCTCTTGTTTTCTAAACACCTGATGGTCAACATGTTAAATTTGAGTCTTCCTCTTTCAGTAACAACTTCCACACCAAAGAGGGTTTTCATTGTGACCTGGTAAAGCTTTGGTGTGGTGCATTCACTGACAGGAATCTTGTTACATTATAGGCTGATGAAGCTGCAACACAACTTTTGCAACACTATCCATTACTGTAACGAAATCACTGAAAATCTTACAAGCACACTATTGAGAAATGCGTTTTTTCTCTGTAAATTGGCAGGTGAAAACCTAAAGGAAAAATTATTTTGTTGTGATTCTATTGTATGTGTGGTTTACTACCTCCTTACACTGAGAAGGAGAGAGTTTTTCTTTTCTGTGTTTTGGAGCTTGCATCATTCATGTGTCTGCAGCGTGTTTGGCCGTTTGTGGTGTGTTCGCCGTTTTTTTCACCTGTCGGCCACCATATCAACCAGCTGCATTTTCCAGCAAAAGAACATCTTGACAGAATAACATTTGCGGCAACAAAGCAACGGCGTTCCTATTTATGATGCACCGTGAATGAAAGGGTCCCTCGCTCTCAGCTGTGAACTGAAAAGAGCTGCAGTTGGCCTGACATGGAGAGAAACCGTTTGCACAAGCTTCTGTTTACAGGGGCTTTACACGACACCTTCACTCTCAAAGAGCTGAAACACACGACGCACAATTGGGGCTAAAGTGCAGAACAGATGTATCGCAGCAGTGACAAATGCTTTGACTGCCATGTTAATGATGGAGTTGAAGAATTTTTAACACTTCAACTGAACTCCAACTTTCTGAACTTTTGAATGCAAAGATGATTCGCGGTAAGAGCCAGCGGCCTGTTTGACCTCAAACTCCCTTAACTTGTAATGAAATCTGGGCGTAACTCTGCCCAAGTCCTACTTGACATCCCCATCTTCATCCCTCTCTCCATAATCCATCTGATGACTTCGGTAATCTGCATGTCATGTACAATTAGGAGGATCCGGAAAGGCAGAGAAGGAGATGAGATTTTCAAACGCTGAAGTAATTAGAACGCGGATGATGTGCATGGGTGTGCTCGCCAGCGGCGGGCCTGGTGGATGCAACCATGACAGGCTGTAGAAGTGGCAGCGTTGTGACAAGTTTCCTCTGATCAGGACTGCAGACATGACAGAGCAGAGCATGAGACTCGGAGGCAAAAGCACACTCAGCCCCATGGTCTCCATCTTCATCTTCATTTCAGTTGTCTCCCGCTCACAGACGCTCACACGCATTTCCGGAAACCCCTCGGGTTGAACGGTTCTTCTCCACCACCTCACCCACTCTGATCATTCCATCATCTTCTCTTCTTGTAGGTATGCCCTACAGATTTAGGTTCTGGTTTTCTTTGCAACTTTACAAAATTAACACTTAATTTCAAAACAAGATTTAAGGGCATAAAGTGTAACTAAACAAAGTAGGGTCACAAAGTCATGGGAAAAAATATATATTCAGTTCTTTTATAAGACATGTTCACATATTAATGATTTTTACACACTTTGTTGTTATATCTGGGAAAAGAAAAGGGATTATTACATAGTTAGATAATGTTGTTAGGAATCAGGAGGAGATCTGAGTAGGTGTACGATATTGCCTAAAGTATTGGGTCACTTGTCTTTACAAACACAGGAAACTGAGTGACATCCATCCTTAACTCGTTAAATGGTTTCAGCCTATCCTTTACAGCTATAACCGCTCCAGCTCTTCTGTCAAGTCTTTCCACAAGGTTTATAATTGTCTATAGGGACCTTGCTTTGTCCACTGCTTTGCAGTCATGTTGGATACAGGAAGGGACAATCCCCAAACTATTTCCCCAAAGTTGGAAGCATGAAATTGTCCAAAATGCCTTGGTATGCTACAGCATTAAGAGTTCCTTTCACTGGAACTAAGCGCTGAGCTCAACTCCTGAAAAATAGCCTCACACCATAATCCTGATGCTATCAGAGAAGGGGCGTTTTCCTGCCAACTACAACCCACAGGCTCATCCTTTGGATAGCCAGGTAAAGAGGCCTTATTCTCTACTGTGGAACATGTCTCCTCTGCTCTAGAGTCTAGTGGTGACATGCTTTATTCTACTGAATTTGAGGTTTTGCATTGAAATTGATGATGTAAGGCCGCCTGCAGCTGCCCCACCAAGTAAACTATTCCACGCAGCTCTTTATGCCGTGTCCTTGAGCTACCCCGAAGGCCACATAAAGCTCTGTAGCTGTTGACTATCCAGAAAATTGGGGACCTCTGCTTTTCTGGAACTGCTGAAACTGATGTGATGTGAAGCAGTCTATATGACATCCAAGAGAGCCCGGTAAGCATGAGGGACTTCTCCTACTGAGAGGTGGGTTACAGCACCGTGTTGCTGCCAGCTTGTGGGAGCGTATTCTATAGACACCGATGTGAAGACTGCCAGTTACCTAAAATTCCCAATGCCCAAGGACCCTGCTATGAATAAGGAATATGACTTTTTCCAACAATCCAAGCTCATGTAGGTGATTTTAGGAAAAAAACAGATTTACAAAAATTGCTCAAAAAAATCGTAGCAATGAAAACTTTTACATGTGGCAAAAAAACGAAGCAAACAAACAAAAAAAAAACTCCCCCGATCTAAACCCCACATGAGGAGGCGTGGTCAGTTCTTAAATAGGAGGATAAACAGCGCTAACTAAATGTGATCATCCCTAAGCACCAATAAGGACCGAGTGAGTCACCATCAGTCAGGTCTTAGCCCAGATGATGATGAACCAGCATGTAGGAACAATCCGCAAAAGTTATGGTGAAGCATCAACGCTGTCCCACATATTTCACATGTGATCATCAATTAATCACTTAGAAGTTTATTGAACAAAAACATGTACATTTTAAATGTTCTTCAGTCAAACAAACATCTAAAATTCAAAGTCAGAAAGCACAATTTAATATTTAAAGCCCTGTGGGTTTGTCTAAGAGCTTTTTCAACATCCAATATCAGGAGTTGAATGAGATTAAATACAGGCGCTGTGTCCAGGAACTTTATTTGAATTTTTTTTTTTAAAAAGCAACCCAAACATTTAAAAGCAGCAGGACCCCCATAATGGTTGGTCAAAAAGATAGAAAATTATCCAAATTATAATTAATTGTAATTACCCTATCATCCATGAATGCTCATCTTTGTCTCTAATCAAAATCAATTATATTCTACTGAAGTGCTGTAATCAGGTCTGTGGAGAAGATGGGGTAAAATGAGCCAGTGACACCACCCTTCTCACTTTGCTTTTTACAACAAGAATTCGAGTCAAAAACAATTCTTATCAATTCAGAGCAAATGCATGGCCCAAACAGCCCTGCATAATGCACAATGTGCCAGCAGCATCCATCAATACTCTTGTCTTGAAGCTGTCCTCACAGCAGCTATAAAGTGTTGAAAAAAATAATCAATTAAGTATTAAACTTCTTTTTTGAGAAGGAATGTTTTTACATCACTTTACCAAAGTATGACTGGTGATTCATTCTATATCGTCTTTTCCAGAAGCAGCATACAGTCTGTACACACCTATATTGGAAGACTCTCTAAGATTGAAGCATTTCATCTCAAATTATGATTGGCATATAATTCTGTCTCTGGGGAATATTAGAATAGAATATTGTTTAACAGAGTTACAGCATATTAGAACATATTTGAGAACAGCTTGTGAAGATATTCACTGTGTGTTTTAATGCTGGATAGGGTCAGGCATACAATTTCTGAATTCAAAACAAGTATAGATGTCAAATTATTTAAGCATCACGTACTATATGTAAGAACATGACATAGACTAAAGGATGAAATGCTTTGGGCAGGTCAAAGTAGCACAGTGCTGTTTGTGTATGATCTTTGTGGCAATATCTGGTCTGAAACCCGACTGAAGAGGGTAACAGCAATTATTATAACAATTATATGATAAAATAATTATAACAAATGATCCAATTTTGAATTCATTGTATATTCTAAAACTGTTGTTGTTTTAATAATTAATTATTTGATCAAAGTTCCAGGGGTGCAGCGCACCACAAAATTATTTAAAGGGTCACCTATGGGGCTTCATCACACCCTAAAATCTGATTGGTTAATCAGATCCACCTCTGACCAATTGTCTTGACTAAAGTTGTAATAATTTTAATGGCTTAAGTTTTTTGGTTTAGCATCATCTATGTATTATACATAGTTATGTTTCATAATTGTGAAATGTGTTTTTTACTATTTGTTTATTCATGTAGTAATTTATCTCCATTTAATAATTAACTATTCATTTAGGTAATCCTAATATTTTGTATTAGCACTCCATGCCAAACATGAACAGTCATTTTTGTTATTTTGACACAAGAAAATCTTGAAGAAAGCAGAACGTTTAATTGTCACGGAAAATTATAAATACCCTTTACAGAATTATATTATGTTATAATCAGATTTTCAGGCATAGAGAGTGTGGGTCTTAAAAGTCTACAGACTTGTTACAACTAAAGCTGTTTGTGATGTTAATAGATTTGCTTTTGATAAGAGCTTCAAATCAAATCATAATCCACATAAAGTGTAATGCAACATTCATCCTGCAGAGTTCAACTGAAATCAATTAAATCTGTATGAGTATGATATTCCTTTTGATAATGCTAAGCCTTCTACCTTTAAGGTGGTCCACTTGTTTATGACTCATAAGTCCATAACATGTTCTCCTACAATGTTCTACATTTGGCCAGCGCATGATGTTTTCTTTGGAGTAAAAAGCCTTCAGCTTGCTTTGTCTGTTCCTAAGTATCACCAAAAAAGTAAAAAAAGCTAAAATAAAATAGATTTGACCCAAGGGACGTATATAAAAATCCAGAATAATCCAGATACAAAAAATAAAGTGATACAAAATAAGAGACATGGGTCACGATAGCTGCTGTAGATCAGATGTTTAGGTAGGAGGTTTTTTACATTTTCATTTTTCTAAACCTTCCACACACCTCTCTGACATCTATTGAAATCCAGTTTCTCCTTGTACCTCACATAAACAATTTTCAGACAAATCTGATTTGTTATCGTTTTATCTGCAGTAATCAGCTGTGGCCTAAATAGGAGGAATGAGCTGTTAGACCTGGTTGCTCTGTTCTGCTTCAGTCTCACTGTGTGTCATTATTTATTGACCTCCTGTCTCCTCCTACTTTCTCCCCTCCTTCGCACCACCCAAAGGTGTAATCACATCTATTCAGTAATGAAGATCAAGCTGCCCTCTCCCTGCACCTCCTTCTGCTATACCCGTCCATTTCGGTGGAAACTAATCCTTTTGTTGCCAAGTGAACAAACAACTTAAATCTCCTTATGAAACCAAGACAAAAGCAATGGCTAGAGATGAACCAGACATAGAGAGGGAGTGAGACTAGATAACTGAGGCACAGTAAAATTAGAAAACAGCCATGAGTGTTTGTATTTGTGTGTGCTTACAGCTGCAATTAGTGAATATTGTTGAGAGGAGAATGCTCACACTGGCCATACAACAGGAGCAGACCAGTAATGGCATGGTTCCCACGCCAAAGCACACCCACTGGTTTCATTGAGTGCACAAGATGCACCCAGTAAATTCAGAGCAGATGTCTCTCTTGCTAAACGCAGGAAAGAAATGCTCATTCTGCGTTTCTAATCGGACTTCAGGAGGTAAAAAGGCAACTTCAAGTCATGTAAATTAGTTGGGTAGCATTTAGAAGTGCAGCAATGTTTTTTTTTTTGTTTTAGTCAATCGGGGTCAATGTGGATACCACCACATAAACGTTAAGGCACAGAACTGGTTCCAAAAGAAATCGCTTTAGCCATAAATGGATGCTCTAATAGTCTTTTAATGTTCCACAAGATTCTGTCCTCTTTAACTTTTACTACAGGGCCCTGTAAATGTTTTCATATCACTGAAAAACTCAGCTATTTTATCAACATACAGACATAACTTTTGATAGATTATTTGCAATCTAACAACACAAAGTAAATAACTTTGAAAAGGCAAGAGAATTAAAGCACATGTCAAGTCCAGTGGGTGCTGCAGACGGTTAACCGATGGAAAGTGGCCGGTCCTGGGGGTGCTCTGATTCTTAGGGACTGTGCTGAACAACTTGTTGAAGTTTTCGTGGAAGTTGTTGACAGCTGTAGTTTGGCTGATCTGCCCCCCAGTGTGGTGTTAAACAGAAGCCTGACTGAAACTCTTCAAAAACGTAGATTAGATATAGGTCTGTAATTTAGTCATTTTAATCAAGACAAGGTTTCTTAAGTAAAGGTTTTATAACAGCTACCTTAAAAGCCTGTGGTACACATCCGTTCAATAAGAATAGATTAATCATATCTAAATAGGGACAGTGATCAAAGATTACTTTCTTTAAGCTTTAGCTGGTAATTCTGTTCAGAAATACTTTTAGTTATACTGGGTGAAATGGCTGTTCCATTCTCACAATAGTTAATACATTATGTATTCAGAAAAAGAAGACTAAAAATTTGATCTCTGCGAAAGCTACAGGCCTGTAAAAAGTCTCACCAACCCTGTCAATCGGTCCGAATGGAAAGAACCAATCAGATGCCTTCATATCTCGTCCTTCCCACGCCTCCCTCTGTCCCTCGAGTTCCGGGGTTGTTATCAGTATCATATCAGTTATTTCAATCACTCCCACCATCCCATCATTAATTGCAAATGTTGATTATAGCAACTTAGTGCTTTAGTTGAGTACGGTTAAACATAAGAATAACTTATGATTCACCTGATTAAACTGTAATTTCATACTTCATCTTGATTTGCTGCCGCGTGCTTTTCATGCTTGACCGGTTGCACAAAGATGCCCCCCCCCCCCCCCCCCCTTTTTGGTGTTGAATGAGTATTGTGAGAACGTAGCTTTAATTCTCCATCAAATAACTCTCATATTATTACTGCATTGACTTTTTCAGCAATTATCTGCCGCCAACTTGCTTTTTCTGCAGCAACAGCATTGTTTCTTTTTGTTAGTTATGGTTTAATATTCTACAAATGCCTTATTTGAAGATTTCTAATTCCACTCACTGGAAATGACACTTCCAGGCTTCTTATTCCTGCTGTTGCCATGGTGAATCGCGTTATCTGCGTTCCATTGATGGGGGCTTCTTTAATACTCACACTTAACTCAGGGTTGATGGGATGCTGAGTTTAATTACCTGGTTCATATTACCTGTTCTGAAAAAGAAAATTCTGAGTATGACACCGTGAAGTAGAAATACTCAGAGTAGCTGCTTTCTACTCAGAGTTCTTTCTGAAACGCAGCCCTGCAGTCCATTGTGATGAAGAAAGATCTGAACCATGAAACACACTTTCATTTTACTGGTCCCTCTAAGTTCCAACCCTCACTTATGATCATGAGATGTGGTTGTTGAGAAAAATACCAAAATGCAGTATCAAAGCTTCTGAAATGAGCTTCCTCCACAGGGTGGTGGGGCTCATCCTTAGAAACAGGGTAAGGAGCTCTCTCATCCAGCAGGATGGACACTCTTCAGAGACAGAACTTAACAGCTTCCAGCATGTGTAAAATGAGAGAAAGCCTCTGTAAATCCGCAGATCTGATATAGAAAACTAAAGTGTCCTTTTGCTTTGAGAAAAGCAAAAGGACACTCATTTCTTCTCAACCCTCGGCCAATCACTGAAAAGCAGTGTGTTCACTCACAACTCTGCTCGAGTCCTCTCAGCTTGACAGTGCTCCTAAACAGGACTGGAGAAACCCAGGCTGGCCCTGAAAAAAAACTTATCCTAAAACACTTGAAAGCTGGCGGAGCCGAGTGGTGCGCAGCCAAACCGAGGTGGTGAACCTGGGGCTATATCGGACACAGAGGAACAGGGTGGCAGGAAGCATAATAGTGCTTTCCCTTTGTCCTGCAGTCTGAATTTTCGACTTGAAGGGCCCTTAAAGTCAATATTCCGAGTCAGAAAGTCAGTCCAGCAGGATGGTACCTGTCTTAATCATTCATGAAAACTGCTACTCGCAGCCACATTGAGTAAAACCTCATGTGTGTAAGAGTTTTCTATTATTAATGTAGCATTAAGTCAGTCATACAGGTGCATATTTCAGCTCTTTTATTAGCACAAAATACTGCCTAGAACATCATTATTGTCGTTATTGATTTAACAACATTGCAAGCGTCCATGTTTTTTCCTACTGTTCAATGGCAGGAAACTTTGACTCAAAAAGGCGGAGAGGACGTAACATACAACTCGCTGGTTCTGACCTCCAAGGCAAAAGGAACGCACCATAAGTTCATGGAGTGAACCGGAAAACCTAGCAGGGAACAAAGAGGATACATGAAGTGTTGAGGTGAGGAGTGAAATGAACCAAAACTGAAGGGAAACCAGGAAGGAATCTAACAAGGAATATAACAAAATGTACATAGTTTGAACTAAGAACAGAATTCACTAACTAATCAAACAACTAAAATATAAACAAACACCTTAGGATAAATAGCATAAGGTATCTACAGAAGGCACGATCTAGGAAACTTAAGAACTAGTCAAAACACAGACACAAAAGCAAATGTAAACACAAACACCTGGAGATCAGGTGATCCTCAACACTATAAACGACCAGCAGGTTGCCAATGTTGAGGATCAGATAATCCCAGGGTAGGGTTAGGGGTTCGGAGCTTAAAGAATGATCATGCGCCTTTCTGCAAACATGTGTTATGCCATCACAACATAGCTAAATTGTGTTAATTTTGAACAATGTGTGACATGGGGAAAGAGTAAAAAAAGGACCAGAAGTGTTTCACATTCACAGGCACCAGGGACCCTTCTCAGCAGGGTTCCATGCTACAAGACCACTCCCCACATTCAAAGGTCAGAGCACTTCTGACCAGAACCTTAAACCACTTCTTCCTGACAAAGCTACTTCTTCTTCACCATTCCTCTCTCCCTGAGACAAAGGAGGAAAGAGGGGCTGCCTTGAGAACAGCTAGCACCATGCGGGGCTCAAAGCCCCAAGAGCTCACAAGCTGCACAGAAACTTCTGTGAAACTCATCTGCCTGCTTTGATAGAGTGACAAGAGCGAAAGAGGGGAAATCCTCGTCCTCTGCGGAGCAGACATGAATCTGGAGATATATCACCCAGATCGAAGCTAAGTTGCACTCTGACTTCTTCACAAACCAGCCGCGAAGTACAGAATGCCGAAACAGCTTTGTTTATTTTTGTCAGCTGTTGCAGGAGAGCGGACTCGAGACGGCGTGGATCGGTTGCCTTCCCTCACCAGACAAGCTGAGAGATCAGAGACGCTGCAGGGCCTCGAGGCTGCCCCGACCACATGTTTGCTGCTGCATGGCGGCAGAGCTGCAGGCCCGCCTGCTGCTGAACAGAACAACTGTTTTCCCTGCTTTCCCATTGTCCTTCCTTGGATGGCCAAAGTGGACCGAACTCACACGAGGCACCGACAGGTTGGGCAGAGAGACCAAAGGGAAAAGTTACACGGCCATTTGGAAATGTTGGTGTAATGCGTCTACATGGTGTTTTTAAAACAAAAAGCTAATAGAATTAGCTCATGTTACCATTGTATATCAGGTCATTGCTAAAATGATTCGGGTGTGTTTCTATGGTTATAACAAACATTATCTCCACAAGGGTTTCATACATTGATGGGATATTGATGTTTATGTTATCCGGCCACTCATTGCGGCTAAAATAAAAGCCGAAGCTTTTAAACTTAACGGCGAAAAATCCGCTAGCCAAAATGCTATTAGCTTCTGGTAACTTCCGATTTCCATTTTTTCAAATACGGTTGTTTCAAGCATAAAGCTTGCTTCGCTTTGCTCTGCCATCGTTAGATAGTGCTATGAGCCTTATTACAGCATTAATATGGAATATTAATGTCGATTTAAGGGTGTTTTGGATAACTTTAGGAGTAACCGATTTTAGCGACCGATCGCTGCAGCGACCCCAAGCTCCTAGAGGTAGAATCGCATTAACAAAATCAGCCGTCCCTAAAGTAAATTATTTTACTGAGCAAATCATTATTTAAAACAACATTTCCTCAATGTTTTGTGTAACTCGGGATTTGTATTGTGAATAGGTTGAAACACATGTCAAATGTTGTTCTGAATTAGTGAAGCTAATTTAACCTCAATTGACATTCTTTAAGATAAACTTTGGTTCTTTAACTCAAACAAAATGTTATTTCATCAAAGAACATTTTGTTTACTCAGGATTCGCATTGTGAATAGATTGAAAACATGCCAAATGTTGTTCTAAATTAGTTAAGCTGATTTAACTCCATTCTATGCCCTTTAAATCAGATCTGCAGTGAACAAGGATTCACTGAATTATTCTGATTAGGATCAACCACTTTTGTTTTGTCTTTTGTTTTATTTTTGCATGTAAGTAGTTCCTTAACTTAGTTTGGTTTTATCTTCATTTTGCTTAGTAGTTTAGTTAAGTAAAAGTTCACTGTCGTAAAGATGCTCAGCTGTTCTCCTGGTTTCTCCGTCAAGCCAGGCGCGGTTGTTTTGAACTTAGCAGACAGGCGAACGCAACGAAAAGTTAAAAAAACGTCAGTACAAACAATGACACAGTGAAAGTATGAAGATGCACATAGAGAGAGAGAAACCATTCCAATGTTACTTACAATCGCATCAGCAGAAATGCGAGGTCCACGTCAGCCTTGTAACCTTCTTTTTCTTTTAGCTCTCGCCATTCGGAAAAAGCTTGCCCGTTGTTCACCCGTGTACGACCCCTCTTTCTGTCCAGAGCCCTTTCCCTCTTTCTTGCCTGCTCCGACATGGGCTTTCGCTGTTTTCTCGCTGGTTCCGCCATGATAACTGCACAAATATCGCCACTGCACTAGCAACGAGCATGCCTTTCACTGGGGGCGTGGAGCAGTTCTCGCCGTAAAGCAAAACCGACTCTCGCGATGCACCAGACTTCTGAGCCTGTGGGTGCGGACCGAGTGCTCCTGCAATTGCAAGTGCGGTATTTCCCCCACAGACCACCAGGGCGGCTGAGAAAACCTTTGTTCAACCTGAAATGAATAATTTAATCATTCAAAACGGTATGGAACACATTAATTAACTGAAAAATGTTGCATAGTATGCCTTTAAGAGCTGATCATCACCAGACAATACTTAACAGACAGAGGGTTATTTATTAAACATTAAATAACTTTAAACAGTGTATAATTGCACAACACATGGGAGGAAATTTCTTTATACCCTGCTGAAAATAAAACAAACCACCAGCCCAGTTCATAGTTTGTTACATGTCTGCAAACACGCTTCTGGTTCCACAGGTTCTTGATCCGATTGACTGTCTCTCACATGCTAATGTCCATTTTCACACTTAACTTCTCAGGAAGAGTTTATCTGGACATCCGTGCAAATTGCACACTTTTTAACTTCTCAGGGAGTGTTTGGTACATTCATGCAATTGCACAGTATTTTATTTTCTTCTGTAACGTGATCTTTTGACTTGAACATTTAAACCTTTCCAGATGCTAAGAACTATTTGCACACGTTTAGCTTCTCAGGAAGTGTTGTTTGTAACATTCAACATGGACATCGTGTATTTGATTTGTGTCTTTTTCATTTTAGGGAATTCTGAGCCAGCGTCTCTCCAAAAACTTTATTATTGATACATAATGATAATAAAGAGTCGTGATTCTTGATCGTGACATAACAACTGATTAGTAAAGTAGTGGACCCTATAATTCAGCCAGAACGCAGGAGTAGAATTAAATGTATTATTTATGTAAAACAGGCTGGAGCCCGCTCAGGTACCACTGTAACAGAGGGAGTAAGGTTAGCGGCTGAATCCAACTCAGTGGACGGTGGGGAACACAGAATAAAAGCCACTAAGCTTGTCAGAAGCCAGCTCTAGATCTGATCTGAGAGTCCATGAGCTCCACTTCTCTGATGCCTCCATAGGCAAGCTTGTAACCAGGGCTGAAGCCATAGGGTGATGCTTGATACAGCCATGGGTAAGAACCATGAGTAAGATCAGGCAGAGGTTTCCAGAGGGAGAGGATCATTGTACTGTACTCGTTTGCTTGTTCATTGCACGGAGCTACAGTTTCAGTGCTGCTGCATATAGAGTTTTGTTGCTCTGTAATTTCACAGGGATTCCAGCATTGGTTCCTCCTTACTGGGAGATGCCATGAAAATGGGTTCAAATTGTGCATTCCGGGATTTAGAGTTTTCACCAGTTTCTTTTGTTTTCTGTGTGTAGTTCATTTCTTGTTCTCTCCCATGGCTGGACCCAACAGCAGTCATGGCATTTCTGCAGTGAAAATGAAAATTACACTAAAAAATTATAGTAAAAATGATCTTTCACAGACAGCATTAAACCTCAACTAGGAATGACACACTGATGGATGAAGTTGTCACTTGCTGAAAAATCCAAGGACTGAATATAAAAAAAAAAAAACTGCATGTTTGTTCATTGTGGGAGCTGCATAGGTAGGCTGATCTCTCTTGACATTTTAATAGTGTGTTCCTTTGGCCCTGCAGAAAATAGGACTGCCACATAAAAGCCAGTCATGCACAGCACAGTTCATACTGGCAAGAGGTAGGAAAAGAACCACACATAAGCCATGGCGAGGGGACGTGAAGATAAAGAAACATGCCGCATGTAGTGATCTTGAGCGAGGACCTGACGTGCAAAGAGAAATAAGATAGGACATCTTCATCTTGGTTAAGCCTTGGCCTAACTGCAAAGTGCATCCTGTTCTGCTCTGCTCTGTTCAAGGCAGGCAGCAGAAGCCGCAGCGATTCACGGTACCAGATGGATTTAGACTCTGAGACTCAGACACACGGCAATGTTTGCTGCCTCAGGTGAGATTTTAGAAGTTTGGATTGAATAAAGCATTTCAAACCAGTTGTGGGATATGAAAACTTGACACATAAATGGGATTTTCTTATTTAATTAGTCAATCTGAAGCCATATTTTAGGGCCCCACCTGTAAGGTTGGTGGCCCGGAGGCTGTGAATTGGGCATATCTCTCAGTTAACTGCCATGAAAAGAGGAAATAGACAGAAAAGCCGTTTCAGCAGCTGAGCCCATACTATTATACGCTTCCCGGCTGTTCTCAGGAATAAAAATATTCCCTCATCTTCATTCAGCCTTGTCTGTCTCAGTCTGCCATTATCCATCAATAATAGTTATTATCTGTAACTTGGCTCAAAAATGGATATCTGCAACTAAACTGTTTCCTTGGTGTTAAGTTGCAAAATTTCAGCTACTGTCATTAGACTAATATAGCTATGGTGTTTGTGTCAGTGGTGACCTATTCGAAACAAGAGTCTGGTCAATACAATGTATTTTGTCATAGTTGGAAAATGAAAAACCAGCAATATATAATAATTGATCCCCCCCCCCCCCCCCCAATAAGTTGAAAAACAATAGTTGCGCTATTGATGATTGTTGTATAAATTATTAATGGCTCTTTGGCTATGTAAATATTCTTACTGCTAAAAGTCCATCCACGCATCGCCTGTACCTGCTAATCAGTGCAGGGGAGGGGGGGAGGGGGGGTTGGTCCCTCTCTCCAGCAGTCATTAGGCGACCCTTTTAACTGGTAAATGTGGAATGGGTGAAATTTAGTAGCCTAAGCATTTGTACTATCTGAAGCAAGTCTGCCCTTTTTGCTATTGCATGTACAAAGAGCTGTTAAATCTACTGACAAACAGACAGAGTTTTCCTTAAAAGCTGTTGAGAAGAGGTGGCATCCTAAACATGGATGTAAATTTCAAATTGATCTTACCATATCACATAGGAATTTCATCTGGTCAATCATGCAAACTCACTGACTTTAACAACTAAATTCTATAATTCTATATTTCATTGAAATTCTGGCCGAGAAACTGGGAGCATAATTGTAAAGTGGAAGGGAAATGACATATCGCTTTCGTTTCTTTATTTTGCAAAAAAACATTTGAAGTATAGGGTGTGCATTGGTGTTCAGCCCCACTAGTTTTACTTTATCAAACCTCCTTTCGTTGTAGATAAAGCAGCTAATCTTAATGGGTTTTCTCTGGCATAGAGCACTCCCACTCCACTCCTTCAGAACCCAAAATGCATACCTGTGTCATGATTGGTGCGTTGATGGACCAAAGTGCATTCACCATGCAGCTAAATGGTGAAAGTGAATGATAATAAAGAACAAAACGGGAAAATTTACAGACTGGGCAGGTGACGACAAGGACCAGGATAACAACAAGGAGCAAACCAGAACAGGGGTAGCATAAGAGAGGATCCGGGGGAGCCGAAAGCAGCAGTTTAAATAAGGGAAGAGACAGGGTAAGGTAGGTGAGAGTAGTTAGCAACAGGTGTATGACATGAAGATAAAGAGCTGAGGAAGAGGGAGCACGATAAAATGACAGAGACAAGGAGGATAACCGAACCTAACAAGAGTACAAAAACCACAATGAATAAAGAGAGTCTACAACTAAATAAACCAACTAATGACTGAACTTGAGAAAGAAGACCAGTAGACGGGGAAACAATGATTTAACAGAAACAACAAATAACTAACCTGTGATAGACTGGCGACCTGTCCAGTGTGTACCCCGCCTCTCGCCCATCGACAGCTGGAGATAGGCACCAGCGCCCCTCGTGACCTCAATAGGGATAAGCGTGTAGGAAAATGGATGGCTGGAACAAATAAGCACCTTATATTGTTAAATCAATAAGCACCTCATTAAGTTCCGCAGAACCCTGGTAATGAATGCATCCCTGGTCCAGGTGTCCTGGACCAGGGATGCAGCACAGTGACCCTTGATGGTTGGACTCTGTGCCAGCAGCTTTGTAAATATAGACCGATATATTTGTCCATGCTTCTTAGCAAAATAGCTAAAGTTCAATCTGACTGGATGGGGAAAATCTGCTACCTGTTTTTTTTTTTTTTACTTGACCATTTAAATCTTATCAGATGCTAAAGACTATCCGCACGCTCTTTAGCATCTCAGGCAGTGTTGTCGGAGCATTCAACATTATACCCAACGTTATGTCTTGATTCGTGTCTGTGTGGCATGTGTGAATTCTGAGCCCGCGTCTCGTCAACATTTCATTCTGGTTACATAATGACAATAAAGACTCTTGATTGTTGAAGTTTTCTGTGTCTCCTCTATGGCTTGTCAGAACCAGCAAATGGTATTTCTCATGGCTTTATGTCTGCAAAGCCTGGGGTGTGCAGGCAGGGCATATATTTACCACAACAGTCTAAAAAACAATCCAAACCACTATTCTCAATGCCTGTTATTTGCTGCTCATACAGAGTAATCTCAACCACACTCGCTTAAACCCATTGTGTCTAAAAGGTGGGAACTTTATGAATGAATTGTTCAGCAGGAACACATAAAAAAATTATGGATTTTAAATAACTGTGATGTCATCTTGCCGTCAGGCCAGAAGTGACATTTTATTCTGATTGAACTTTTTATATGCAAAACGTTAAACCTTTTACCTATTAAAAAATACACCTACATTTACATAAATCAGATGTAGCTACTATATAAAAAAACAACAACACATTAATCAGCTTGTTATAAGTCAGTTAATTTCCAGTAAGAACTGACAATTAAATAGTGATTTAAAATGATAAACGCTTTCACATTGCATCAGTTATTATTATTATTTTGGATTTCAATTGTTTAAAGCTGTAGAATAAGGAGACAAAAGCATTGAGTTTCTATATAATGAAGAAGAAACTAGTTTCAGATTCTCTCCAAGGCAAGTCAACTTACTTCTACAAAAAAAACGATTACCCCAAAAATCTTCGATTGGTAAACATCCCAAACTGGAATGGGCTATTACTAAACTTTAGCGATGACCTAATAACTTTTATTTAACAGAGCCCTGAAACAAACTGATTGTGTGTGAGCGTGTCTTTCACATGAGGCTGAGATGAGTGATAAATCTCAGCTTGCTGGGCTGAGAAGCCGCAGCAGTTGTAAGTCAGCTTTCCTGTCACCTGCTCCAGTGCACAAACCCACCGCATTCTCACTAAATTTATCAGCCAGGTATGGCTCTGGGGGATGTGGTGGTCCAGTTCATCCTGGTGCTAGTTCCATCCCTAACCTCCCAGTCCTCACGTCTGCCCACAATGCCCATCAACTTTGCTTGTCAGTTGCGTGTAAAAAAACAAACAAAAAACTGCTAGGTAAATTATTGCATTCAGTTTTATTTTGAAAGCTGTGGAAGCACTAAGACTAAAGTTACTTGTCTCCAACCAAGACATATCAGAGTGTGTTTGTGTGTCTGTGTGAGGTGGAACAAAAAAAATAAAACAAGAGATGGGGAAAAACAAAGTCTTCACTCTGATTGAATCTGTTGAGGCGTGGCATTGAGATAGATAAGAAAAGATTTGTGTGTGTGTGTGTGTGTGTGTGTGTGTGTGTGTGTGTGTGTGCGTGCGCGCGCGTGCGTGTGTGTGTTGCCAAGTCTGACCAAAGTGGAAAAAGATGGAGCTTCGCCTCAGTATCAGACACGGGTTAGTATGTGTTTCTGTAAATTTTTTTGGCCCTTGAATGGCCAATGTGGGACAGCATGTGTTCATGATAAACACATTAGCATGTGCTTCAGCATTCATGCAGCTCAGTTTGTGTGATTAGATATTTACTTAGTGCTGCAGTGTGTGATTAGGTGTGCTTTGAAGCAGGTAGCTTTACGGTACACAGCATCCTGGACTTTTCCATTCCCACCAACCAACTCAGGTACACAGAAATATATATATAAATATATGCTTAAAAGAGTTTGTCATTTCTAAACTTAAAAAAAATAAAATAACAACAGATGGTTTAGTGTCAGGAGTTTCTGAGAAACTCAGGATAACTTTCTCTAAGCACAACATACCAGTAATTTTCAAACCTAATAACACCTTCAGACATAATCTGGTTCATCCCAAAGACAGAACACCCAAACCACAGCTGAGTGGTGTTGTGTTTGCGGTCCAGTACAGCGAGGACTGCTCAGACTCTACATTGGAGAAACTAAATAACAGCTACATAAATGCATGGAACAGCAGAGGAGGGCCAGCAGCTTGGGGCAAGATTCAGCAGTTCACAAGCACCTGAACAAGAAAGGAAACTCTTTTGATTGTCATTTCCAGATTTTGGACAGAGAGAACAGATGGGGTCTGGATCTGACTTAGAATGCGCCCAGGAGGATGGGCCTCTATGTCCTTAAAAACAGCAGCACACCAACTACAGGTTTCTCAAGTGCGAGCCACCAGAATTCACAAAGATTCCTGGATAGGTTTCAAAATGTTTTCAAAAAGAACTGAGAAATAGGCTGAGAAATAGGCAAAGAAATAGGCAAATAGGCTTAAATCCTCCGATTTAAGCCTATTTGCTATTTCAGATAAGGTCATTATCTCCCAACACACAATAACGTCAAATTTGCGCACCTTTATTTTGCTTTTCTACATCATGATTGTATGGGTTATAATAATCCCATCCTGGTAAAAGATCTGTTCAAATAGCTGAAAGCCCAAAAGGAACATGGCATTCATGCCCATTCAGAATGTATGGAAACATCTGATTATAACTCAACCACCCCAAAAACCAAAACATTCTTGGTCTGGTTTTTATTCATATTATTATATGTCACATATTGTGGTCTTCTAAATCCAAGTATTACCAAATAAATAAAACCTTTGATACTTACAACTAAATTCTATTACATATGCATTCACAAACAACTTATGCCAAGTGCTTTGCAAAACCTGTGAGGCTAAAAAGTTTAAATACAGTTTTTTTTTCTTCTTGCACCACCAGATGGCTGTGAAGGGAACAGATTAGGCTAGACTCAGACATCCACATTTCAATTGTCTTCCTAAAACTAATTTAGCTTCGCATATTTTTTGGAATCCATTACTGAATATCCCCACCCTTATACAAACAAAACATCTACACCAACACAAAGCGGCGTATTTTACCAGCAGGATTATAGGCACAACGCTGAGAGTCTACAAATTTGACAATGAAAGCAGGATATTTGCCCTGGAAACAGAAATCCGCTTGTTCTACACACAACTTTCTTCAAACAAGACATTTCTGCAGACTGTTTTTTTTTCCCCCTAAGAAGTACATGTTTTATTATGAGCTGAAGGCTATGAAGTGAACATCAGTCAGAGCAAAAACAGCTACTGGATATCTTTTTTAGCATTTCAAACAAATTCATGCATTTGAGAGTTTGTAAGAAGAAAGTGAGTGTGGGGAAATGAAGATGGGGTTGTCATCTAAAAGAAGTTTATGGTCTGGGGGAACAGCTGTGTGTCTTTCAGATTGTCTCACTAACAGATAAATCTCAACAACCGAGGCGATGTGACGCTACTCATCTTTTTTTTTTTACATCATCATCTTCTTCCAAATTGCCTCAAAATGTTTGCCTGTTTAGCATGTAACAAGCTGCATTTCATGTGACTTTTGTGTCACTGTTTTAATGTCCCCACATACAGTGCCTTGACTTTGCCCCCTTGAAGATTTTTTTCTGTTTTTTTCATCTTCTTAGTCTTATTTAAGACCAGCAAACACGTTTTACCATCAGACAGAAAACCTGAACAAATTTAAAAAGTAGTGTTCCATTGATTATCTTGTTCATTATGGAGAAAGCCAACCAGGCTCTATGTGGAAAAATCATTACCTCCTTCCTTGTTAAATCATGAATTAGCTTTGATGAACCACATTTTTCTGATTGAGCCAGACCTGTAGAGTCATAATTACACAAATAGAACCTAGCTAAATACTGCTGTAGCCTAAATGATTTCTAAAAGCAACACATCAGGTTCAAACTCAAGGAAATTCAAGGACAGATGAAAAACAGTCATTGACACGTATCGGTCTAGAATGGGTAGCAAAGCAATTTCTGAGGAATTGCTTCTAAATAATTCTCACTGTGACTCTCTGGACTCAGAGAGTCACAGTGAGATGACGTAAGATGATCTGGGGTTGCTTTTTCTGCTTCAGGATGAGGATGACTTGCCACATGTAAAGAAACCTTGAATTCTGCTCGCTATCAGAACCATCTGAATGAAAACGTCAAGCAATTAGTTTGTGATCTACAACTAAAGCACACTTTGGGTATGCAGCAGGACAATGACCCAAAACTCTCCAGCAAGTGCACCTCTGAATGGCTTTAAAAATGAAGGTTTTGGAGTAGCTCAGTCAAAGCTAAATCGTACTGAGTGGAAATTAGTTTTTTCGTTCAACCCATCCCTTGGGGAGCAGTGTGCACACAGACTGGTACACAGGGAGCAATTTGTGGTCATGGTCTTGGTCAGGTACCCAAAATGACAGACTGAGTTTTGAACCAGTGATCTTTGCTTCGCAAAATGCCTGGGTCCCTAAATACTAGACCATCACTCCTGAAATTGAAATTTTAAAACCTTTTATGTATTTGCTTGTCTAATATTCAAATCTCACATTCAAATTTGTTTGAAAACCTGAAAAATGTAGGCAAACTGACAAAATAGCAAATACAAAATAAATCTATGAGGGCGCAAATACTTTTTCAGTGTAGTGTACATTACCAAGTCTTGCAAAGACAATAGATTATCCTGATCTGAGCCCCTTTGGACCAGTTGGACCAGTGAGGCTGCACTCAAATCTTCCCTCCTCCTCACATTCCACATTTCATCTTCCTCCTTCTCCCTGTGTCTTAGTGGTCACCACTGAAATACAACAGTGTGTGCTTCTGTGTGTGTACAGTGGGACACACAGTGAGAGATTTATAGGCCTTGAACATATGCTGGAGCAATCAAAGAATCACCTTCAACTCATTTCCTCTCTTCTAATAAAAGGAGACAGAGAGTGGGGGACTAAACCGGGAGGAGGAAAATCACCAAGATGGAGCAGAGTGATGAGAGACCAAGAAGGAGAAGAAAGAAAACCCTCCAGACAGAGAGAGAGGGTCAAGAGCAACAGTGGAAATGAGCCGAGAGAGCAGAAGGGTGGTGAATGGCCTCGGCTCGTGGTTTCAGTTCAAACAAACAGAGGGTTAAAGCAAAAAAAGTTGCAGGGACATTTCCCAGATGTAGAAATATGAGAAAGTCAGATAGAAAAGTTGTCTTGAAATCTGGGTAGGTAGAGTTATATATCTTTTTGTTATAAAAAGGATGACTTGTTTATAGCTAAACCTCCATCCTCCAAAGATTGATGGTTTAACTCATCTTTTATTTTTTATGTTTTCTCATAAATTATATTGTAAAATATTCCTGAAATACATCAAAACAAAGCAGTTTCCTTTTATCTTTATCTGTACTGCTTTTGTCATTAGTAAACATTGGTATCCAGACGCATTTTTTTTTTTTGGCTCAAATGAGTCACAGCCCACTGCTTTCAAATTAAAGATGTTCCATACTGCCTCCCTTAGTCCACTACATTATAGGCACAAAAGGAGCAACTAGCTTCATTAAATCTGACTTAGAATACACCCAGGAGGATGGGCCTCCATGTCCATGCACCAACTGCAGGTTGCTCAACTGCGAACCATAAAGACATAAAGACTCCTGGATAGGTGTTGAAATGTTTTCACAAAAAAATAAGCGAAAGTCTGGTTGCCTCCAATTTAAGCCTGTTTACTGTTGCGATGACCCGGACAACTGAGAACTTGCACAGGCAACTACAGGGGTCGGACAATGAAACTGAAACACCTGGTTTTAGACCACAATAATTTATTAGTATGGTGTAGGGCCTCCTTTTGCAGCCAATACAGCGTCAATTCGTCTTGGGAATGACATATACAAGTCCTGCACAGTGGTCAGAGGGATTTTAAGCCATTCTTCCTGCAGGATAGTGGCCAGGTCATGACGTGATGCTGGTGGAGGAAAATGTTTCCTGACTCGCTCATCCAAAACACCCCAAAGTGGCTCAATAATATTTAGATCTGGTGACTGTGCAGGCCATGGGAGATGTTCAACTTCACTTTCATGTTCATCAAACCAATCTTTCACCAGTCTTGCTGTGTGTATTGGTGCATTGTCATCCTGATACACGGCACCTCCTTCAGGATACAATGTTTGAACCATTGGATGCACATGGTCCTCCACAATGGTTTGGTAGTCCTTGGCAGTGACGCGCCCATCTAGCACAAGTATGGGGCCAAGGGAATGCCATGATATGGCAGCCCAAACCATCACTGATCCACCCCCATGCTTCACTCTGGGCATGCAACAGTCTGGGTGGTATGCTTCTTTGGGGCTTCTCCACACCGTAACTCTCCCGGATGTGGGGAAAACAGTAAAGGTGGACTCATCAGAGAACAATACATGTTTCACATTGTCCACAGCCCAAGATTTGCGCTCCTTGCACTATTGAAACCGACGTTTGGCATTGGCACGAGTGACCAAAGGTTTGGATAGCAGCCCGGCCGTGGATATTGACCCTGTGGAGCTTCCGACGGACAGTTTTGGTGGAAACAGGAGAGTTGAGGTGCACATTTAATACTGCTGTGATTTGGGGAACCGTGGTTTTATCTTTTTTGGATACAATCCGGGTTAGCACCCAAACATCTCTTTCAGACAACTTCCTCTTGCGTCCACAGTTAATCCTGTTGGATGTGGTTCGTCCTTCTTGGTGGTATGCTGACATTACCCTGGATACCGTGGCTCTTGATACATCACAAAGACTTGCTATCTTGGTCACAGATGTGCCAGCAAGACGTGCACCAACAATTAGTCCTCTTTTGAACTCTGGTATGTCACCCATAATGTTGTGTGCATTGCAATATTTTGAGCAAAACTGTGCTCTTACCCTGCTAATTGGACCTTCACACTCTGCTCTTATTGGTTCAATGTGCAATTAATGAAGATTGGCCACCAGGCTGGTCCAATTAAGCCAAGAAACCTCCCACACTAAAATGAGAGGTGTTTCAAGTTTCATTGTCCAACCCCTGTAGCTTGATCTGCAAAATGTAGGAAAGAGGGTGAACATGAAGGTGGGACAGGAGTCCTAGCCAGACAGTGGAAGGACTGATGATGATGTTGATGGAGAAAGGACCAAGGAACCAGGAAGATGATTTGCAGGTGACAGACCTTTATGAGAAATCGTTAGCTGATAATCAGACTTTCTGAACAGGAGAGTAGATGGGAGCAATGCCAGAATACGTTTTGGTCAGCGAGTCTTTTATTCTGTGCAGACGTTGTCTGGAGATCTAGTTCGATTGCGTATCCTGTGGCAGTGCTGCAGTTGATCACATACAGATGGGATGAAGCAACCAGGAAAAGAGAATAGGAGGAGAGAACGTTGGTATCTGAGTCCTGCTTCAAATTTAGAAAGAGCAGAGGCAGCTGGAATGTGAGAATTGTATGTTGACTCCAGGTGGTAGGGTTGGAGGAACACATACAGGAGGTTTTCCAACTCTTGTGTGTCTTTGCACTGGCTGTTAGTTTAGCCAGTGCAAAGACACAAGAAATGTGACCAGCCACAGAAAGACCAGGAAAAATTCTCCCTGGGGCCATTTTGAGTTATTTACAGATTCAGAATAAGTGGATTTTGCACACAAAGTCAAACTTGTGGAAATCCAAAAAAAAAAAGAAAAAAAAAGTTATGACCATTTGAAATTTGGCTCTGTACAAAGAAGAATAGGGAGGAGTCTCTCACAGTTTCTTTAGAATCACCCCCAGCCAGGGGGGTGTCATAAAAGCTATTAATTTTAATTACTTTGCATACCTTTCAGCAGCACCTCCCACCCATCCCTGCCTGTCAGTAGAGGGTCTGTGTCAGCTCATTGCACTGTGGTGGAAACTATTTTTCTATGTATAGATAATTTACAGCACTGCATTACGATATTTGTGTTCTGTGCATTGAAAAGACAAAAATCTTTTAAATTACACATCATTTAACAGTAACACAAACAAATAAAATTAAGTAAAAAACTTAAAACACTTCATATTTATAAAGTTGCATATGTAAATATGGAGGCCAGCTCCTCCGGGGGAATCCCAAGGCGTTTCCAGGCCAGCCGGGAAACATAGTCCCTCCAGCGTGTCCTTGGTGTTCCCCTGGGCCTCCTACCGGTGGGACCTGCCTGGAACACCTCACCAGGGAGTCGTCCAGGAGGCATGCTAACCAGATGCCCGAGCCACCTCAACTGGCTCCTCTCGACGTGGAGGAGCAGCAGCTCTACTCTGAGTCCTCCCCGGATGACTGAGCTCCTCACCTTATCTCTAAGGGAGAGCCCAGACACACTACGGAGAAAACTAATTTCGGCCGCTAGTATCCGGGATCTCGTTCTTTCGGTCACGACCCAAAGCTCAAGACCATAGATGAGGGTAGGAATGTAGATCGACCGGTAAATCGAGAGCTTTGCCTTTTGGCTTAGCTCTCTTTTTACCACAACGGATCGGTACAGTGCCTGCTTCACAGCAGACGCCGCACCAATCTGCCTGTCAATCTCCCGCTCCATCTTCCCCTCATTTGTGAACAAGACCCCAAGATACTTAAACTCCTCCACTAGGGGTAGCACATCCTCCACCAACCCGGAGGAGGCACTCTACCCTTTTCCGGCTCAAGACCATGGTCTCAGATTTGGAGGCACCGATTCTCATCCTGACCGCTTCACACTCGGCTGCGAACCGCTCCAGTGAGAGCTGTAGATTACGCCCTGATGAAGCCAATAGGACCACGTCATTCGCGAATAGCAGAGACGCAATCCTAAGGCCACCAAAACAGATCCCCTCAACACCTTGGCTGCACCTAGAAATTCTGTCCATAAAAGTTATGAACAGAATCGGTGACAAAGGGCAACCTTGGCGGAGTCCAACTCTCACCGGAAACGGTGAGAGCCTCTCCAAACTCTTCCCACCCCCGAGCTTTTGCCTCGGCGATCAGCCGAGCCGCCTGCCGCTTCAACTGCCGGTACACATCAGCTGCTTCCGGAGCCCCACAGGTCAAAAAAGCCCGGTAGGACTCCTTCATCAGCTTGATGGCTTCCCTCACCGCTGGTGTCCACCAGCGTGTTCGAGGGTTGCCGCTAGACATGCACCAACAACCTTGCGGCCACAGCTCTTACTAGCCAGCTCAACAATAGAGGCGCAGAACATGGTCCACTCAGACTCAATGTCCCCCGCCTCTCTCGGGACGTGTTCAAAGCTCTCCCAGATGTGGGAGTTAAAGCTCCGTCTCACGGGAGACTCTGTCAGACATTCCCAGCAAACCCTCACAATACGTTTGGGTCTGCCAGGTCTGACCAGCTTCCTCCCCCACCATCAGAGCCAAATCACCACCAGGTAGTGGTCAGTGGAGGTCTCTTCACCTGAGTGTCCAAGACATATGGCCACAGGTCAGATGAAATGACAACAAAGTCGAAGACAGATGAAGTTGAACTACGGCCTAGGGTTTCCTGGTGCCAAGAGTACATATGGACACCCTTATGCTTGAACATGGTGTTTGTGATGGGCACAGAAGTCCAACAACAGAACACCACTCGAGTTCAGATCAGGTGGGCTATTCCTCCCAACCATGCCCCTCCAGGTCTCACTGTCATTGCCCACGTGAGCACTGAAGTCCCCCAGAAGAACAAGGGAGTCCCCAGGAGGGGCACTCTCCAGTCCCAAGGACTCCAAAAAGGGTGGGTAATCTGAGATGCCGTTTGGCTCATAAGCAAAAACAACAGTCAAATCCCCCCCCCCACACACACACACACACACACACACACACACGTATGCGGAGGGAGGCCACCCTCTCGTTCACCAGGGTGAACCCCAACGTACAGGCACCGAGATGAGGGGCAACAAGTATGCCCACCCCAGCTCGCCGCCTCTCACCAGGGGCAACTCCAGAGTGGAAGAATGTCCAACCCCTCTCAATGAGACTGGTTCCAGAGCCAGAGCCATGCGTCGAGGTGAGTCCGACTATCTCTAGTCGGAACCTCTCAACCTCGCGCACTAGCTTAGGCTCCTTCCACACCAGAGAGGTGACATTCCACATCCCAAGAGCCAGCTTCTGCAGCCGAAGATCGGAACGCCAAAGTCCCCGCCCTCTACTGCCACCCATTGTACAGTGCACCCAACCCCTTTGGCCCCTCTGACAGGTGGTCGGAGGGGCCAAAGGGGCCCATTGGAAGGGAGACCCATGTTTCCTCTTCGGGCTGAGCCCGGCCGGGCTCCATGGGCACCTCCAGGCACCTCCAGGCCTGGCTCCGAAGTGGGGCCCCAGGCGAGGGAACATGATACCCATTTATCTTACTCATCATAAGGGGGGTTTTGGGCTGCTCTTTGTTTGGTCCCTCACCTAGGACCTGTCTGCCTTGGGTGACCCTACTAGGGGCATAAAGCTCCTGACAGCATAGCTTCTAGGGTCATTGGGACACTGAAACCCCTCCACGACATTAAGGTGGCAGCCCAGGGAGGGGCTGTTTTTGTTCATATTTTATAAACAAAAACAGTTTTAGATGATATTACAAAACTGGAAAAGGTAGTTAAAGGGATGACCATAAAAGGGAAACATGAGAGGTCCACTCAAAACTGTGAAATTTGCATACAGGGCAAAACACAAAGTAGAAACAGAAAGGCAGGTGTTAAAGCTACACTTGTACTATAGCTTGTAAAATGGTAAATGGCTTGTACAGTGCTTTAACTAGTCTTGACGACCTCCAAAGCGCTTCACACTAAAGTTTAGTCATTTACACACACATTTACACACTGACGGTGGTGAGCTATGTTAATAGCCACAGCTGCCCTGGGGCAGACTAACAGAGGCAAGGCTGCCATGCATCGGCGCTATTGGGCCCTCTGACCACTGCCAGCAGGCAATGTGGGGGAAGTGTCTTGCCCAAGGACACAACGACAGAGACAGTCAGAGCGGGGCAACCTACCAATTGCAGGACGAACTCCCTAACCTCTGCGCCACCGTCGCTCCTTGTACACACAGACCAATGTGATACTATCGAACCAGCAGACAAAGACAGATACAAGTATGCCATATAATTTTCTGATGATTACAATTGGATGATTTTCCAATACTTTATAAAAACAAAGAGTGACACAACAAGAGCTACAGAAAAAAATCCAAGCAGATGTAACTCCTAATGGGAAGATAAAGTGCATAAGATCTGATAACGATACTGAGTTTACCTGGCAGCAGTTCCTGTCTTTACTTAGGAGTTTTGGGATAAGGCACAAGACCAGTGCACCCTACTCACCTCTTTAGAAGGGAACCGCTGAAAGAGGTTGGAGAACCTTATTTGTAATGCCACAATGCATGCAATTGGAGAGTAACCTCCCCAAGTAATTATGGACATATGCTGTACAGACAGCAGCTCAAATCCATAACAGGTGTTATAGTAAGTGACTAGAGCAGTTGCCTTACCGTGTTTTGACAGGGAAAATACCTGAGCTATTAAACATGGAAATATTTGGCTATGAATGCTACGCATATAAGCAGGATAAGAAGAAGTTGGATTCTATGTGTGAAAGTCCAATTTATAATGAGTACTATCCTGACATAGGAAAAGTTCTAAAACATAGGGAAGTGAATTGTATTACAAAAGGTAGCACTGATAAGTCAGACCCAGACAGACTGTGACATAAGAGACAACATTGACATCTATGAAGATGCACTACCATACAAGGACAACCAGGGCCAGATCCAGCCTAAGAAAAGCAAAGAATCCAGTGTAGAGGAGACACCTGGGGCTGGTGTTACCCAAACAGACAGTGGTCAGAGAGAACAGAGAGAAAGGAGGTATCCTACGAGAGCAAGAAAAGTCCCAGAATATTTAAAGGAGTAACAGTGTAAAGCTGAGAGTAAGAATGATGAAAGTGAAAAGACTATTTCTATAGAGTGGCATATGGTGTACCTGCAACATTTAAAGAGGTTATGAAAAGGTCAGAAATGAGGAAAAATACGATGAAAGAGGAGATGAACTCTTTAAAAAAAAACTTTTACTCTGACACCACTGCCAGAAGAGAAATAAGCAGTGGGAGGCCACTTGGTGGATGCAGTAAAAGAGAAGAGATAGATCGGAAACATATAAGCCAGATGTGTTATGACAGGATATGGTCAAAAAGAAGGGATTGACTATAAAGAAACTTTTTCACCAACAGCCAACATGACCTCTGTTCGTGCACTGATGCGGGTGGCAGTACAGGAGGATCTTGTACAACACCAAATGGAAGTAAAGATTGCCTGTCTCCAGGCTCTGATGGACTGTTAGGTTTATATGGAGCAACTGGAAGGTTTTGAGATTGAGTCAACAGGAGAACACTTGGTCTGTAAACTGAATAAGTCAATATATGGCTTAAAGCAGTCTGGGTATAACTGGAACATGTTACTGCAGGATTACCTTAAAAGCAACGGTTTTGCACAAAATAATACTGATCACTGTGTCTACAACAGAGTCTGAGAATGGGAAAGTCATTCTATTAGTATGAGTACACAGCAGCGGGTAACAACACATTAATCAGTGATGTCAAACAAATGTTGAACAGAAGGTTTAAAATGAAGGATATGGGTCTACTTAAACACTTCTTGGATTTTGACTTTAAATAAAGTGAGGGAGAGATCAAAATGACTCAAAAGAGACACAGAGAAGATGCTAACAAAATTCAGGATGTCTGATTGCAAACAGAGAGCCACCCCATATGAACAGAAAATAAATGCTGACAATGAAGGTGAGAATACTGACTCAACAGGAAACAGGAAAATAGTAGGGAGTTTGATTTATGACATGCACTAGGTCCGACTTGAGCTATCACAGAACCTAGCAGAACCAAAAACAGCAGCATTGGACTGCAGCAAAACACCTAATAAGGTATTTAAGGGGCACTTGGATCAGGAACTGCACTACCAAATGTGTGAGAGAACCCTACAACTTGAAGGATATGGTGATGATGATTGGGCAGCTGATAACAATAATAGGTGGAGCATGACTGGGCGCTGTTTCAGTTTAACTGAAAATGGTCCCGTTATATCATGAAAAAGTAGCTTCAGGTTCCGTCTGACACCAAGCTCCAAGTCCGTTGCAGGGTGTTCTTCATGCGTGGTCATCTGAGTCATGCACCATCGTCGTCACCGTCATCGTCATGATTTAGGTTTTTGTTTGCTTTGTTTTGCACTTTTTTGGAATAATTCGTTTCCACTCCCGGTTTTGTTGTTTGAGGAAAATGGTGTAACGTCTGAAAGATCACTTTAGAGTGATTTAAGTGAGATAAAATCACACTAAAACATAATTTAATACTCATGATATAATATGTCATTTTAGCACACTTTAAAGCTACTTCTTTTCTCAAACACATTCTCTGCATTGATTTAATGAAATTGTATGGAGTATCAGATAGTGACTCAGCATTAGGAAATGGTGAACTTTAAAATTACTAATTTTGGAAAGTGAAAAAAACAAAAAAAAAACAATCTTGATCAGAAACTCCCTAATTACTACCTGTAGCAAACAAAAATGATATATGCAGCTACAAGGCTTAATCTGCAGGCCTCAGGTTTGAACATAAATAAAAAAGTGGTGTTAAAACCGCTGGTTGTCTAGGTGGTGTCCTGAAAACGACGTGGGCTACTATGATAACTGGCAAACTTTCTGGGGAAAACCTGGTCTGATGCGGAGAGATAGCATCCATCCCACTTTGGATGGTGCAGCTCTTCTTTCTAGGAATCTGAAAATTAACAAGAGGGATCATATTTCTCTAATTTTAGCTTCCCTTCATTGGCTTCCTGTTAAATCAATAATAGAATTTAAAATTCTCCTTCTAACGTATAAAGCCCTTAATAATCAAGCTCCATCATATATCAGAGCTCTGATTACCCCGTATGTTCCTAACAGAGCACTTCGCTCTCAGACTGCAGGTCTACTGGTGGTTCCTAGAGTCTCTAAAAGTAGAATGGGAGGCAGATCCTTTAGCTATCAGGCTCCTCTCCTGTGGAACCAACTCCCAGTTTTGGTCCGTGAGGCAGACACCCTGTCTACTTTTAAGACTAATCTTAAAACTTTCCGTTTTGACAAAGCTTATAGTTAGAGTGGCTCATGTTACCCTGAGCTACCTCTATAGTTATGCTGCTATAGGCTTAGGCTACTGGAGGACATCAGGGCCTATTTTTCTCACTCTGCTGAGTTCTACTGTTCTCCAGTCTACTGTTCTCCAGTTTTGCATTGCATTGAAATGACTGTCGTCATTTCAGCTTTTCACTTTTTGTTCTCTCTCTTTTTTCTCTCTCTTTTTTTCTTCATAGTAGGAACACCTGGTCTGGCGTTCTGTTAACTGTGACACCATCCAGGGAAGACGGCTCACCCGCTACTACCATCTAATGTAGAACAGATTACTAGATCAATGTGTGCTTCTGTGCTTTTTTGTCTCTCTTGTTGTGTCTCTGCTCTGTCTTCTGTAACCCCCAGTTGGTCGAGGCAGATGACCGTTCATACTGAGCCCGGTACTGCCGGAGGTTTTCCTTCCCGTTAATGGGGAGTTTTTCTTTCCTCTGTCGCTTCATGCTTGCTCAGTATGAGAGATTGCTGCAAAGCCATCAACAATGCAGACGACTGTCCACTGTAGCTCTATGCTCTTTTAGGAGGAGTGAATGCTGCTTGTCGGGACTTTGATGCAATCAACTGGGTTCCCTTATATAGGAAATTTTTGACCAATCTGTATAATCTGACCCAATCTGTATAACATGATTGACTCTGACTTTGTAAAGTGCCTTGAGATGACATGTTTCATGAATGACATGAAATTAATTGGCGCTATATAAATAAAATGTTATTTAATTGAATTGAATTAAAACCCTTCTATCCGCTACTTACATTTCTTCTTTTTCATAGAACAGAACCAGTTCTACCCACAACTCATTTAGCAGGACTGCACTGCTGCATCTTGGCTTTGAAGACCCCCAAGGGTTTCCTATTGCTTTGAAGAAATTAAAATAAAATTCAGTCCTCAAAGTCAGCTTTTTAGTCTGAAACATAATACAATACTTTCTTCTCAGAAGCTCTTTTCTTTGTCATGTGCTTTTCTCTTATTCTTTGTCTCAACTCTTCATCTGTCTTTCTAATATGGAGGCTTTGGCAGTGGAGTCAGGTTTAGCACCTTTCTTGCTTCATAGTGCCTTATTCTCATTAAGTCTGGAAACTTCTAACACACATCCACGCACAGGCATTTACACACACATGCACACACACACACACACACACACACACACACACACACACACACACACACACACACACACCATTATTTAACACTGTGAGCCCATTGTCCTCTCGTGTCCTCTATCTGCACAGTTGACCTTTCCTTTTGAATTCCTTCGCTTCTCTAAATTCTGACCTTGTCTTTTCAATTGTGTGAAACTTCTTATTATGGGGGAGGGGGGGCATCTAACTTTCTTTGCTGTGGTGCTCACTGTCTCTTGATTGAATACACATTTTTGCACAGTCTTGTTTTGATTTGATCCCTGTTAAAATGATGCCGTCTCTTGGATCCACGTTTTGATTTGACAACACAGGTTCTTCTAACAAAATACTACTGGTGTTGCAACAGCAGTGACAGTAAGCTCCTCATCCAGAATAAGGTGTATGAAACAGATGTAAAAACAGTAATTCTGGAGTACAGGAAAAGGTTATTTACTATCAAATGGAAGAGAAGGTAAAGTATAGCTGCAAAGTACAAATCAAGATGCTAGGTGTGCAGTTGTTCTTAGAAACTTACATACTCATTATCACAATGCTAATAATTTTAGGCATTAACTGATTTATTTTTCTTATTTTTGGGTGAGTGCAAGACACATTGTAGATTAGTTAAAATAATTATTGTGGATTCTTTTTTACATTTTAACATGTTAACATACTTTAACTTATATATTGATTAATAGTCATGTGGTGTTCAATAGAAAGTTGAACATACTGACCCAGGAATACTCCATCACCAAGCTCCACTCCCTTCAAAAACTTTTGAAAGCATGCATTCTTTTTTTTTTTTTACTTTCAGTTATAATAAAAAGTTGGTTAAAGGGTTGAGTTTGAATTCAGTGTTTGTGTGTTCTTTACCTAAAACTAGATAATCAAGCAACAGCATAAAATGGCCAAGTCGGTACTTTAAACATATGTTTTGAATTTTTTGATAATTATAGATATTGATCAAGATGATTTCTATTGTATCGACATGCTTTTTTTCTATATTGTCCAGCCCTAATGCTGGCCCCCTGAGAGAATTCTTCATAGAACCAACTTTTTTCTACAATTTAAACAGGAAGTGTTTAGGGGTATGTCTCCACCAGTGCAGTACGGAGCCCCCGTGTCCCTTTAGGGGCTCCGTAGTGCAGCACATCCAGGGACTTAATTATATGCCCAGTCGTCTTGAAAAAGTAGCTCAAGTTCAGCCAGACTAGACAGAGCACATCCGTGAATATCCACAATGAGGGCCCTGTGAAAAATTCACAATTGGATTTATGTCTGGACTTTGTCTGGGGAATTTAAGCATTATTGTGGTTCCCATTTGTATGTCTCCGGTCGTATGTTTAGTGTTGGTCTTCTGTCACAAATATAATTTTGTATGTGCTGTAAGCCAAAAAGTTTAATGTTGGTCTCATGTGCCACTCTTCCATAAAGACCAGATTGTTGAGTAGATGACCAGCAGTAGTCTTGGAATATTCACCCAAATGAGCAGTGGATCTCTACAACTCTTCCATAGTTAACCTGGACCTCTGGGTGAATTCTCTGAAGTGATGCTCTCTTAGTTTAGGTGGATGTACCTGGTTTAATGTCATAGTTTGGGTTTTTGTTTTAGTTCTGTTTTGCACTTTATTTTCCTCAGTTCACCTGCCAGTAATCAGCCAGCTTACTTCATATCTCAGTCACCAGCCAGTTTCTGTTGTGTTCCCAGTCATCAGCCATTAATCAGTCAGCTCAGTTCACATCGCAGCCACCAGCCACTACCCTATCAGTTTGTCACTCCTCTGTCACCAGTCACTAACCAGTCAGATCTGTTCACCTTCCAGCCACCAGTCATGACCAATCAGTTCAGCTCTACCTCTCGTTGCCACTCTTCCTCAGATCAGCCTCCACCCTCTGATCAGTGTCAGATCATTATGAGCATTTCAGTGAGTCATATCCAGCATTCTTGTTCTCTGATTGTCCTGTTTGATACCGACCCGATTTGCCTCTGGATATCTGAGCCAGCATGACCCCTGTATACCCGTTTTTCCTGCCTGATTCTGACTGCTACCTGTGTTGCCTGACCTAAGTCTGTTCCTAGACTATCTGAGCTTGCCTGACCCTTGTCTCTTTACCTTGCCTGTTTGTGTACTGAACCGGACCAGCTACCTGACCACCAAGCCTGCCTGAC
Source organism: Fundulus heteroclitus (assembly GCF_011125445.2). Lineage (NCBI taxonomy): Eukaryota > Metazoa > Chordata > Actinopteri > Cyprinodontiformes > Fundulidae > Fundulus > Fundulus heteroclitus. Next base: position 13,400 of record NW_023397052.1, on the reverse strand, counting down.
CTCGTGTAGTCTGTAAGCATGCCCATGTAACAAACCTGGATCTGTTTCCCGAGTCTGAGCCCGAATTCTGATCTGGACTGTCCTGCACTTCGGATTACCCAGTTTTTGACTTAGAACTGTTTTTTGATCACAAACTCTGTTCTAGCCCTCTCATCATAACTGCCTGCCTGTTTATCCCGGTTCCTACCCATGATCTGTTCTAAAATAATCCTTCTTAAATCTTAAATATATCTTGTCTGGCTGAATATTGGGTCCTCTGTCCCCGTTTCATTACAGTTTTATAGGTTTGCAGCTGTGCCAGGCAGTTCTGTTGTGTTGGTCTGTAACATAAGATCATCTTAAAACACATTGAACTATGTGACTGTAACATCACAAGATCTGAGGAGCATGAATATGTTTGCAATGCACTGTGTTTCTTGTTAAATGTGATTTCACACTAATCCCAAAGCTATAATAAGAAGCTGGCGCTGGCAGAGGAGTTTTCTGCTCAGTATTAAATGCAGTAATTAACCAGGATGGTGTTTCCTGTCTCCACTTGTTGTTTGTCCCTGACACTTCTCTCATTACCTACAATTGTGTACCAGGGATAGTTAATTCCTATCTAGTTATTGCAAGAGCTAACAGTAAAAGCACTTGCTTGAAATTTTTTTATTTTAAAATTAGTTAGCAGTTTGACATTTTCTGCTTCAGTCATTGCATGGATGATGCATTTAATGACAAAGGGGAGAAAAAGTTATGACTGAAGAGTGAAAAAAAACCCTCAAGATTGTCACTAATCATAAATAATATTAACAATCAAATGAAAATGGATTTCTCACTAGGAAATAAAATATTAGTAGTGGATGCTCAGCCAGTTGAGTGAATTACATAACTGAAGGTCAGTAAACTTTCAACTGCTTTAATGTTCAATGAAAGACCCACAAAAACTAATTCCCCAACTTTGAACTTGTCCTATACCACTCTTCATCCTCTGATATACACACATACATACATATTACACACGGTACTGTGCTGATTTACCCTTGCCTAGCCAAGATGTAGGGATCCACTCTTCGTCACTTGGTAGAGATGGAAGTGCAAGGAGCTGGGAAGTTCATCCTGGGGTTTGAACCTCGACTGTCTCTATTGTTGTGTTCTTGGGCAAGACACTTAACCCGAATTGTCTGCTGGCGGTGGTCAGGGGGACTGGTGGAGCTGATGTATGGCAGCCTTGCTTCTGTCAGTCTGCCTAGAGCAGCTGTAGCTATGATGTAGCTTATCACCATCTGTATGTGAATGTGTGCATGAATGGGTAAATAACTGAATGTAGTGTAAAGTGTTTTAAGGTCCTCTGGACTGAATAAGGCGCTATACAAGTACATGCCATTTACCATTTACTCACTGTCACTCTCTACAACCGAATTGTCTGAGGGAGTGACCCTAACTTGCACCTTTTGCCCATAACATGTTCTTGCCTCCATCTCATATAAGTGTTAGATAAGGATAAAGTTAAAAGAAAATGTATTATGGTCAATATTTTGGAACTAGCACTTATCCACGCTGTAGAATGATACTGTCTGAACAAAAATCCTCTAACTGCACAGTGTGGTCCCGAAGCAACAAACAAAAAACTAAGTTTTAACATTAAATGAATGACAAAATAAGTTTTAAATTCTAGAAAATGTTTTTTTTACATCTTCTTGCATGTAAATATCTTTTTTATTTAAAGTTAACTTGTTGAATAATGACATTTAACTTACCAATCGATGGCTCTGTTCACCATGCCGCTCCTCGTCCTGAACAATCCCTCCCCCAGAAAAAAAGGTCACATGAACTTTAACCCCTCCTTTTACTGGACAAAAACATGTCTCCCCCTCTCCATCTTAAAATTAATAATAATAAAAAAAACATACAAAAACAATTAAAGGCACTGTGTGAAATCAAGATAAGTAGTTTGTTGCGTGAGGGCAACACAATGCCATACAGGGTTAAATATTGTTCACATTTTGACAGAAATGTGCAAAGAAAATTAAAAGAAAAAGTAAGACTGCACATGGTGTCAAACATGGTGCTGACAGTATCATGATGTGGAAATGATTTTCGTTAGCAGGAACAGGGAAGTTGATCAGAGTTGACGAAAAATATGTTGAAAGACATCTATGATTTTCGTTCTGGTTCACACTACTTTGGGTTACATACCACATAATATCCCCCAAAAAACAGGGGATCAGTTATACTGGGGAAATTTGAGTGATAGCCTCCTGTCCAACCCCCCATCCACCCCCATCTGTATTATTTTTATATTGACAGTTCTTTTTGAAAACAGAAAGGACAGAGAGAAAGTACGGTAGTTCTGATTTAAGCCTGTTTGCTGTTGCAATGACCCATATGTTATGCCATGATAGTGATCTCAGATTGAATTCTGAACAGTGGAAAGGTCACAAAGGAATTCCACTCTGCCCGTAACACGAGACTCTCAAGGCTTGGGCGGCCCTTTTTCCCAGCAGGAGGTCAGCTGTGAGCCCTCCTAACAGATAAGACACAGCGCAGACAAAGAGTCCCCAGCAGGGGCGGTTCTAGACCCATGCCCCTGTAGAAATGGTTCTGGCCCCTGTTATGGCCCCTGTACTAAAGACATGATATTAAATACACTTCTCATAATTATTTGCAATGGCAAAGAAACCATAACTGATTGGTCTCTTTGACCAATATTATTTTTTACCTATACAGTTTTACTCTAAAAAGAATTTAAAACTTAAGATGTTTCACGTTTAGCTTTAGCCGTATTGAGCTGGGGGCAAAGTTTTCAACTGCTAGATCAGGGGTCTTTAACCTGCAGTTCCAGAGCCACACGTGGCTCACTTAATATTATTACACAGTTTAATATTGCCATTTTACTGTTTTTTTTTTTAAGTTTTTTGTTCTGTGCCCCTGTGAAAGAACACTGGCCCCACCTTGGCCCCCCTGGTAAATTTGGTCTAGAACCGCCACTGGTCCCCAGATCACTTCACTCTCTTCTCCTGACTCCAAGCTGCTGATGTTAGGCTCAGAACAGGTGGAACCAGAATTCAAGGCAGACAAACCGTTCAAGTTTAACAGTTTATTTAGATCTGGTGCGGAGCGGGAGGCGTCAGCGTCTACAGCGGGATCCTCTGCAGAAGGAGACGGCAGGTTAGTGACCACGCTTATCTGAAGGTGTTTGCACACAAACGTGTCGGTCACTAACCTGGTCTTAATGTTCAGTTCAGTCCCAGTGGGTCCCCGCAGGCGGGTCGTCAATTCGCTGCGGCGGTTGCCGCTCATGAAGTCCCAGCAGCGGGTGATACGGTGGTCGGAGGACAGGCAGGAGATCAGAACCGTGAGAGCAAACGTCAGCAGGATGAGCCGTAGAGCGAAGCCGAAGTCGGGGACGTGGTCGAAGGTCGGAGCCAGGAGATCAGAGAGCCAGTGAGGTACCGAAGGATAATCCAGGACGGAGTCGGGTCACGGTTCCAGGTTCGGTACACGGGGCAGAGATCCAGCGGGTAGTCAGGACAGGCAGAGGTCAGATCGGGCAAACAGAATCAGACAGGAGTAAGCAGGCTCGGAGGTCGAAAGGCAAAACAGGTCAGGATCAGGAGTCAGAATAATAAACGCTGGAATAAGTCTCACACTAGGATCGAAATAAACTGGCACTGTTGTCTGGTCTTAGAGCTGGTTATATACTAGTGGAAGCAGGTGGAACAAATCTGTGGTAATGGGAAATAGGCGGAGCAAAGCAGGTGAATAATAGAGAATTAAGTCCAGACAACAGTGCCGAAATCATGACAGCTGAGACACACACCTCCAAAACCCTCTGAGGACCAGCACTTAAGGAGAGGGGGGAGCCATGTGACTGAAGGCCTCCGGGAACCATCGATGGGTCCTGGAAGAGGCCTCGAGCAAGAAGGGAATGAGCCATTCTGAAACTCAGTTCCTCCCTGGCATAGGGAGAAACTGCCAGCCGATTCAAAGATAAGTCTCTCACTTCTGCTTAAAACAGATGCCGAAGTGAAGGAATCCGTCTATGCCAGCTTTGTTCTGCTTTCTCAGCGCACCACAGACGGAGCTGGTTCTAGGCAACGCAGAGCTGAAAAGCCGGCACAGAAGCAACGTCCCCATGCCGAGGAGGGATCTGCTTAAATTGTGACTGCAACTGGGGTCAGAGTCTGCCTAGAGGACCAGGCCTCCAACCCAGACCACGCCGTTAGCCACATGCTGCTCCAAGGCTAACGCTAGCCTGCCAAGAGCTAGTCAACAACTTCCCTCCTTCAACGCTACTCCCGTGAATGGCCAAAACTGGACAAGACTGACACGAGACAAAGGACAGAGGTTTGGGCAGCGGGCTGAGGTTGAAGTAAAAAGGTTTATTGGGAAACGATTTATAAACCGTTGTACACCTGGCGCGTTGAACAAAAGGCTAACAATATAGCATTGCTAGCATTTGGTACCATGTCACTGTCGAGTGCGTTTTAATGTTTTACCAGAAAGGTTACCTCCACAAGGGTTTCTTAAATTGATGGGACATTAGTGTTTATGTTATCCAGCCACTCAATATGACTAAAATTAAAGCAAAAGCTTTCATTGTTAACGCCGAGCGTCCGCTAGCTAACAGGATATTAGCCTTGCTAACATCCGGTCTCGGACCTGTCAAAAGGAGTCCGTTTTAAAGCACAAAGCGTAACTGTTCTGTGCCGCCATCCTCCGATGGTGTTATGAGCCTTATTCCCGCATCAATATGGTATATTAATACTGGTTTTCAAGATAATTTTAATAACTGTAGATTTTAACCAGGTTAGCGACTCTCGCTGTAGCGACCCCTAGCGGCCGGAGGTAAAATCGCATAAACAAAGGCAAGTGATTCTGAATTAAATGATTTTACAGGACAAAACGGTCCTCGGAATATTATTTCAACAAATACTGTTTTGTTTGACTTGGGCTTTGCATTGTGAATGAATTGAAATACATGGCAGATGTTTTTTTTTAAACTCCATTCCATGTTTTTGTTAATCAGATCTGCAGTGAAACAGGATTCACTGAAGTATTCTGATTATGATCAACCACTTTTGTTTGTCTTTTGTTTGTTTTGCATGTAAATAGTTCCTTAGCTTAGCTTCTTTTTATCTTCATTTTGCTTAGTAGTTTAGTTAAGTTTCACTAGCCTAGTAGAGAGGATTTATTAATCGAAATAGTGTGTTAATTCAGGTAAACAGCATTACATAGTGATGTTCTCTGGATGTTCATTTTATTTCTGTTATTAAATTCTTGAACTTGAAAAGAAGTTGTCACTCCTTTATTCTATGTGTGTGCAGGTTTTGCTGTTAAAAGATCGCTAGTGCTCGAATTCATCCCTTTCAACCGTTGTCTTGATATCAGCTTAAGAGCTGATCATCACCAGACAATACTTAACAGACAGAGAGTTATTTACGAAACATTAAATAACTTTTAACAGTGTATAATTGCACAACACAGATAACTTAGAATTTGCACGGGATTTTTATATTGTATTCAGTTATTTTACATATCTGACAACTGGATTTAAAAACTTTGAAATTAGTCCTATAAAAATGCAAAAGAAGTGAACGATAGCATCTCCAAATGTCAATTGAAGAGTCACCACATGTCCCTATCAATCGTATTTTCCCTTTGCAGTCCACATACATGCCAGTGTTTATTACCCTAATACAAATGTCAACCTGATGAAGCAGATCTTTGTCAGTCCTTCTCCTCCCGAGCAATCATGGCACCTTTGACAGTGAGTGAGCAGAGAGGAGGACCATCTGGTGTTTCAGATAAGCAGGGTTCTCTCGGCAGCACAACATCTCAAATCACTCCTTAGCCTCTATCACAGACCCACACTGACGCACACATTCACACTCCGAAAAAAAATAGCAGTAAAACAGTAAAACACAGCACTTATGGGTCAGCCATCAATCACTAAACTCAGATATTCTGATTGAGGCCCGATAACGCAGCACAGACTGACAGATTAGTCAGTTTTTGCAGACTGCGGACTCCTCACAAAGCAGTTTATATATACTGTGTTCTCTGTACATCAGTAGCTTAGCTGCTTCAGCCCAGACTCTGCTCAGACGAGGTTAAACATATTTTCTGCAGTGCTAGTGAAGAAATTCTCACTCTGCAACATGCACTATTGATTTTCTCGTAGTTTTACTAACTATCCTGCTCCTGATGTTGTAAGATAGAGGATGTGAAGTGTGTCTGTTGGCTCTAATTGCCAATAAAACATATCAAGTGCAACCACATGCAACATTGAAAATCTAATTTTAATTAGCAAAGCTAAAGGGTTTAGCAACAGAATTTCAAAATGAGTGGCTCAGCGTATACTCTGGGTGTTATTTAATAATCTACCAGGGTCTCATTTTAGAAAGAATGGCCAATCTACTCTGAGTAAAAAGCAGCTACTCTGTATTTCTACTTCACTCTGTCATACTCAGCATTTTCAGTTTCAGACAGGTGATATCAGTCAGGTGACTAAACTCAGCATCCCATCAACCCTGAATTGAGCACAAGCATTAAAGAAGCCCTCATCAATGGAACGTAGATAACGTGATTTACCATGGCAGCAGCAGGAAATAAGAAGCCTGGAAGTGTCATTTCCCCGCGAATGGAATTAGAAATCTTTAATGAAGGCATATGGAGAATATTAAACCATAATTAACAAAAGAAACAATGCTGTTGCTGCAGAGAACTGCTGAAAAAGTCAATGCATGAGTGATATGAGAGTTATTTGACAGAAAATTAAGCTGTATTCTCACACGTCACTCATTTAGCATGAAAGTGGGTACACATTGATTACGAAAGGCATTGAAAGGACAGCAGCAAATCATGATGAAGTATGAAAATACAGTTTGATCACTCTCATGAACTGACTAATTTGGCCTATAGAGGTAACTGCGGTAAATAGAGGAAAACTAATTTTAGATGCCGGGTAGTCATAAGGGCATGTATGTGAAAGAAAAAAATAAAACTGCACGATGCACCTTTAAAGAGAGCCCCGGAAAGGAAAGAATGTTAGGGGTAGTTTTAAAGAGCCTAAGTGTGTCTTAAGCAGGGAAGATGATGGAAACAGAGAGAGCTAATTGGCTGATCAACCAGCTAAACAGTGGAGGAAATGAGTGTCTTAACATCTTTAACAATCATGCAATTATTACTATGCAGATAAATAAACTTTATCATTCCTATAGAGGGAAATCCATTAGCTTCAGCGGCCGGACGGGTCAAAGGTGAAGCTCTAGTAACATCATTTTATTGAGGATAAATAAATAACAGGACAAATATTGAATAATCATGAATAGAAATCGAAAAAAATATAAAACAATATATTATAGAGGAATTTCAATATTATTCACAGACTTTAAAATGCTCTCAATAATGAGAAATGGAAAAAGTCGCAGAAAATAGGAACGTTTCGGCTCAGACATATGGTCAAGGTAAGGAGGACTGATCCCCAACCACCACTTAACCAGACAGACAAGCTAATATGTTAGGGCAAAGCCAAGAAATATCTGCAGCCAGATTTTTATGGAACAATGAGATGAGAGTGGCTCTTATGAGACTAGAGACATGGGCCTGTGGTTGGATCAATAATGGGTGCAGCAGAGCTCCAGTCACTCATAAGACAGCAAGGTGGATGTGGGGTACTGATGAGGACTGGTTCCATTAAATAAGAGGCAGTTGGATGTTTTCAGGTTTAAGACTCAAAATCATCTTCCCAAATAACTGCCAGTTTTATGAAGACACCTCTTCAAGCTGTGGTGCGGTAAAAAGACAGCATCTTTAAAAAGAGCATGATTTTCTCAGACTCTGTCTGACTGTACTGAAGTATGTATGGTACTCCAGTATGTGGCTAGCCTGGAAAGGCCTTAAAGGTGACATGGGTTCCAAGATATTGTCCCTTCTTAAGCAGGTGATTTACAGTGAAGAAAAACAGTGCACCTCTTTGAACCTGTAGTTTCTTCTGGGTCAATTTAAAGTTGTGCTTTGCTAACAACGGCTTTGTATTCTCCATCTGCCAGCACACAGTGTCGCATGGCTCCATGAATTCTCAGTCAGCTGTCAGTTGTTCCTTCACACATCACTTTGAGCTTATTTAGCCTTTTTAACATAAGGGACACAATCATTTTAAAACTTTTTACATTTTGTCAGCATGTATCCCCAGCCTGAAGGCAGCAACTCGTCCCCACAATGGAGAGCGTGGGTTTTGGTCAGCCAGGATGTTGTGTGCACTAATTTTTCAATTATTGGCTCATACACTTTCTCGATTATAACTTGTGAGGCAGTTTTAATTACATGAGAGAGCTTATTTTTTGCTCACACCAACATGCATGCTGGACTATAATAAGCTTTCCATGAGAAGCCCAGTAGAAGAGAAGCATTATATTTTTCTAACTCCATGGACTCTGAGGAAGTGCAACTCCAGGTAATCATAGGAGCTCACCAAACTGACCCCGGTGATGACTATGATCAGTTGGAGTCTGGTCACCAACTGCTCTGGGGGGGGGGGGGGGGGGGGGGCCGGGGATGGGGGGGTCAAAACACCTTTCACTGTCAACATTATACTGAGGTATAGTACTTACCCAGTTTCATTGGGTTTTCTCACCTTCCCTTGCACATTCCTTGCTCCCACCCATTTATACACTTTATCAAGATAAAATTCATTAAAATATTACATTTTTTTATTGCAACTAAACGGTCACCGTAGGGACAACGCCTAATTGATGCAATAGTCACAGATTAAGTAGATGAAGATAGAGATAGAGGGAATTACAGATATCAGTAATTTCCCTCTGGGAATATTAAGTATATCCGATTCTGATTCTGATTCTGAGATGTCTAAAGCATGCCAAACTAGAGCGAACTAGCAACATGTCAAGACTGACCACAGATGTGTAATGAACCAAGTAGTGGACCCAATAATACATCTAGACCACATGAGTAGGTTTAAAAGTTTCAACATAAAGGGTGTTGAACAGCAGGAAAACAGTCTGGCGTGCAGTCAGTAACCATGTCTCAGAAGCCAAGAGGTTGATCTGGTTCTGTTTCACAGGAGGTCCGGTGTCCACAATCAGAGGCCAACAGGACCAGTCCAACACTGGCAAGGCAAAAACAGGCAGAAATCGACAGAACAAAACTGGGTTCAGGCACAGGAAGGCAAACAATAACCTCTGGATGGTCTAGTAACACTAATGGCTTTTAAAAATCTGGCAGCCAGACACAGGGAGAGGCAGGTATATATAGAGAGGATCACGGTGCAAACCAGCTCCATTTAATTAGCGGCAGCAGGTGTTGCTGCTTGGCGTTACGAGGGGGGCAGAGAGAAGCCAGGAAAAGAGCAGGCATTCAGGGCAAGCTCAAAACAAGGATTAGTTTAGATTTTTAAAAGTGCGGTTCTAAGAAGACATTGTCAGTAACAGTTTTCTAACATGCAGGTGACAGGTGTCACATAACCATGAGCTTGTTTTAAGAGTAAATAAGCCCTGGGAAGAGGGTTGAAGCTGACAAGCTGGTCAGCGTACGCTGTGTGTTTTAGCTGACCTGAGCAATTTCAATAAATTAATAGTTTATTTCAGATACATAAGTACACCTCTGAAAAATAAACAACAAACAGAAAATTTTACAATCAGTATCTGAAAAAAGAAACGACTAAAGCACAAGGCTTATTAACAACTATCCCATAAAAAAGGATTTTACAATAATTGATAAGTTGGTTCTCAATATCCAGCATTATTTGTTATTCTTATGGCTCTTTTATGAAGTTTAACTATTAGGTCATTACTTTTTTAAACTATTTTAACTACTTTTAACTTAAACTGAAAGGTTTACATTGGCAGGGATAGGCCGCTATGTTGGCAAATTCTTAGTTGAACCTGTCCGCTGTGCCAATCTGGCTTGTCAGCCGATCAAGACTACAAGTAAACATGAGATTAATTACTATATCCTTGGTAAACCTAAACTAAACTAGTCATACTGGATTCTGGCAACCCAGAAGCCTATAGTGCACTACCCCAGCCACTGAAAAATATTTTTTTTCTAAAGGCCATATTGACTATGATCAATATGGATTATGATATTAACTATCAATCAATTGCCCATACATAGCCATTTCAGCACAATGCTAAATTTTTGTAAAGGACGATATATGCGTACCCCTGAGCATTAGCGTTATTCGTGGAGCAGAAGTAAGTGGCTGCCTACGTTTTGCAATGATGAGAAAGTCCAAACTTCAGAGGTTTTAGTTCTGGGGGCATCATCTTATCTATTAGTTGTCCCACATGCCAATAATTCTTATGCACTCACATAACTGCCAGTGGTGTGCCAGTTACTTGATAGCTTCAGTCTGCTGGCTGCGCATGTGCACTTCTAACATTTATGTATCTGGTTAGCTTCAGTGTTAGCTTGTCCATTGTAGCTCCGCTGCTCTCAGTGAATACTTGAGTCGCAAGTAGCAAACTGTCCTACATGTTTATAGAAGAGGTAATGTAACTATTACCAACAATAACTTAACAGAAATTTTACTTTTATAAAATTCCAAGTTTACCCATTAAGACCATATAAATTTACCTAACTTTAAATGGCTTAAACATTTTGGTTTTAATTTTAAAATGAATGTACCAAGTGAAACATACCACCTGCAGTATATTGAATTTAATTCTTCTAAGTAACAAGGGTCTTTGTTTTTCTGTTATCAGTGTGAGATATCCAAAATTTTATTTTTTTTAAAACGTTTTTAAATAAAAACAGTGACATCATGGAATGTCATCTGTTTTTATTTTAAAGCATTTATCAGACAGTAATACACTGATAATTAATGCATCACTGGTTATAATGCAACACTTTGCTCCTGTCCCTCATGTTGCCTCCTAAAATCATTACTTTGATTCCCCCATCTGTCTCTCAGAATTAGAATGGTGCATTCTGGCAGGAAATAGGATTATTTTCTCAGAACTACCTAACACACAGGTAAGCAGGGCTCTATATATTATAATACTAATAAGAGGTCAAAAATTCTTACAGAGGATTATTTTCCTCTCTCGTATGCCCTGTCTATCTATCTGAACCCAAAGCAGTTTAATCAAAAACTTTAAAACACAGATATACCATAGACATTTAATTCACATGGCATTTTGGATATACTGTAAATGGACTAAATTACTTTTTCCATTATGTGCATTTCTGCCTTCACTGCCTATCGAACCATAAAACAAACACACAAATTACATATAATAGTAGGGAGCAATCCCTACTATTGCAATGGATTTTCAATACAGCAATTGTCTAATGTTTACAATCAGTGTTGTAAAAACATTTAATGCTCTGAAACACCAGAGACCCCAATCTAATTCTTAACTTTGTTTCATTTGATTATCCTTCTTATATGGGTTATGTGTTTATTTCAACTTTTAGCTACCCTGCCTTTAGAACAGCAGCTGCTTGATATGCAGTAGAAAGAAAACAGTTGCTTGTGAAATATGCATCCATTCTATTTACCCCACTTGCCCTTGCAGGGTCGGGGGGCTAGTGTCTAGCTCCAACAGTGAGTGGCTTAGAGGAGGGGTACACCCAGTAAAATTCAAGTATTTCAATGGTTTAACATATGAAGCTCAAACAACCATCATCACCACACTAACTCCTAAGAGCAATTAGAGACTCACCAATCAGCCTCATAGGAAATCCAAAAGCTTTTCAATAACAGGAGGGATATATGCAGTCACACTCAATACATTGGAATATACTATAGTCCAATGAGGTTAATTTCCTAGACTAAAAGTACCTTTTGAAAATGACAACTTTTAAGAAGGTATTAAACATACTTTTCATTAAGCCCAAAATTTGGCAATAAAATGTTTTTTTATTCTTAATGTTGCAATCTTAAATATGTTTTCATTAGCTGTAAATGGAAGATCAACTTAATTAGCAGAAATGTTGACCTGAAAAAACATTAGTCTGTGTATAATTAAAGTATATAATTTCTTTCACTTAGAGAACTAAGTTATGAACTGAGTAAAAAAGAACTTTCAGTAATATTCTAATTCATTCAGGCATGACGTTTCTGTTCCGTCTGTTGCTGCATGTAGCTTGTATGCACAACCTCACATTATCATATTTGAGTTATGTATACAACTAGTACACTAAATTACAGATATACATTTTCTTATATTTCTTCTGGATCTATTCTGAGTTCTCTTCATAAATCTGGAAAAACCTATCTTGATCAGATATTCAAACTAACAATACTGACTCTTTTCAATGCAAAAAGCAGAAAGTCCCAGCAACCCTAGGCAGACTGACTGAAGGCATTACCACAGGGCAGCATACACCCACAGAGGTAGGTCGTAAGTGATAAGTGAAGCATGGGACCAGCAGCCCCCAGGCCACAGAGGAAAAGGTTGTCACACAGGACACCGAACCCCCCTGACTCAGCCATACCCCCATCTCCCACCCACAGGCCAAGCCGGGTTTTGTCCCTGGCCAACCCAGCCTCACCGAAAAACATGTACTATCTACATTGGTCCGCAGGGTGAGACGTAGTATAGTAACAATTTGGCTCTTCAATGCGTGTCAGGGTTACGTTTTATTTGGCCTATTCATTTACATTGGCTTGCAACCAGATTATGTGACTGTCAGGGGGAAAAAAAAAGAACATGGCTGCCGTTGCCCATGAAAAAATAAACATGTAAGCAAAACAACTGCGTTTTTATGAACATGTCAGCAAAATGCATAGAACTGCAATGTTTTTATTAAATATTGATTTTTGAGAACGCGGAAGTCTGCACACCTCAGGGACGTAACTGGCTGCATCCTTTGCAACCGTCTAGCAACATGACTGCTCACGTATTTCTGAGATGCACAGAAAGCTTCAGCGAAATTAATAAAGGAAAGGTTGTGTATCTTTCCTGAATGAAGCTTCCAATAATTATGTATAGTTTTCTGCTTAACACTACCCGAACACATCTTTAAAAGACTGACGGTCCTTTTACGGAATGTCAACGGAGGGGGGAACCCCGCACACTCTCCAGGCACCCATCTTCCCCAAACAAAGGAAATCTTGTTCTCCCCTGACAACTCAGGAACTAACCTTAAATTTATAGCCCAGGTCTGATTTAGGAGTTTTAACCAAGATAACTAAGAACCATAAGAAAGCTTTCAAACCGTAAACCATTCAGAAAGGTGGCATAAACTGGTGTCTGTTCGTGCCTGGCATCTGCAGAGCTTGAAGGAATTCATGTTTTTGAGTGGGTCAACAAAAAAAACACTTTCTGTAAACTCCTAGACACAGTTTAGGGATTAAAAGGTAACACTTAGTGTTTTCATAAAATGCCTGATTAATTACAACACTGATCAACCAAAAAGCACATACCATTTTGGCTGAATGGAATAAT